>NC_133472.1:35183081-35387228 GCF_025370935.1 Choristoneura fumiferana
TACTTTGCATACTTCTATTCTCTTGTCGTGCGCTTTTCTCTGGATCTCTAATAATATACTCCACTGTGACGCTTTTGTTTCCACTGGTGTCCAAGGCTATGCGGCTTTCTGCCATTTTTGACACCACGTGTATGACTGGAGGGTCGCAGTTAGTCGGGGAGCACACGGGCACCCGTGTTCTTGTGCCTGTTTAAAACAATAATTGATTTAATAGATAATATTTATAATAGTAAAAGCCGGGAAAATACTTATTCATAACAAAAAATATGATTACGCAATTTATTTGGTGCATGTTTCATATTGTACAATATAGTCGCGTATAAGTGTACGTTAAATGAACCGAATTATCGAATCAACAGAGCGGGTTCTGGAGGGAGTTGTGTATGCAAAATTAGATTACCGCATTCTGTGAATAGTTTTGAACTTAGAAAAGCTTGCAAATTATGATTCTGAATGTTTCGTGGTCCATTTTTTTTATACCTGAACCACAGCCTGAACCCATAAGACTGAACTGGAAGACAGGAATGGACTGAAAAAATGGAATGATGATGATACAAGCTTTTATTTAACTTTCAATGTATGTATGTATGTCTATGTATAAATGTGCGGGTCAAATCTTGCAAGTTGAATTTGACCTACTTCCAGTAGCCGGATTGACTTGAAATTTGGCATACTTATGTACATCTGATGACAATACAATAATCGGATAGTGACATCCTGGCGGTCCAATTAGGATCGTCTCTGAAGGACGGAACTCTTCAAAGGTTAATGGCATCGACTTGAAATTTGGCACGGAAATGTTGTTTAGATGACGATAAAAGTACAATCAACAAAAAGTACAGTCAGCAAAAAAAGCTTGTAGTAAAAATATTTTTTTAATGAAATCCTTTTTTCTTATTATTAAATAAAAGTTATCAATTTATAATAAAAGTTATCAAGTGACTCGATAAAAGCTTGTAAAAAATGAATGTTATTACGAAATTAGTTATTAAAATGTTCCAAAAGCATTCTTTTCCAGTCCATTTACATGATATTTTAAGGGGTATAAAAAAATGGACCACCGGTTCTCCTGGAAACATTCAGAATCATAATTTGCAAGCTTTTCTGAGTTCTAAACTATTCACAGAATGCGGGCCCTAATTTAGCATACGCAACTTCCCTTGGCGCCTGCTCTACAAGATCTCGTGACTGCTCGTGACATATATGTTGCGATATGTTGATTAGTCGACGTCTAGGAACGTAAGTAGAAGATAAGATGGCTGGGGAAGTTTTCCATTTGTCAAACGTGTTTTGAGTGATAAAATATTAAAGATACTTGCAAGTCTTACCTTCTTTTGTGACATTATCTAAGCACCGATTCGATTTGAATGCTTCTTCGGAACTTGACACTTCATCTTCTTTAATTTTTTCCGGCAGTTGTGAATCAGGTTTCTCTGCTGTACGAGTTGACACAGTTGATCTAAATTTGGGCGAATCCATGGTCTTTTCTAACGCTTCTACAACGGGAAGTCAGGTGGAATAAGTAGTTAGTAGGCACAAAAATTATATAATTAGATCTAAAAAAAACATTTGAATAATATAGGATAATAAACTCACTATTGGGTTGCTCAGCGGGCGTAGTAGGGCTTTCGGTCGAAATAAGTGGGGGATAGAAAATATTTGCCGGGAAGTATCCACTGTGTGGCATGGGGTAATGGAACTGGGTGGGAAAGAGCGGTATCTTGAATGGATTTAGAGGGCTCAGCGAGCCGACTTGAGTGCCGAAAAGTGGATTCAATTGCGGAAGTTCTGACGGTATCGTTTCAGGAAGCCTTGGGAAATCTTGAAAGGAGGTTTCTAGGAAGGTGGGCATAGGTATGTCGGGTGGGGTGGTGGCTAGAGTACTGTAGGTGTTTAACTGCGGTAAGGTGGAGAAGGCTAGGGGGGCGGTGGGAAAGAAGTTTTGTTGACGCGTGAAGTTGTATCCGAGTTTTTGTAAGGTCAGTTGGTGGTGCGCTGCCACAGCAGGCCGGGGTGCTCGCTCGTGCTGTACCGCTGCAGCGCCAACAATATATTAATATAAACTCATTAAATACAAGGCATTAGATAATAGGAAAGTACCTACAAGTAATGTAACTATTTAGTGTGATCTATGATCACCTCAAGACGTCAGCATTTAAGATACGAAAAAATATAAAGTACGTACGTCAAATCTATACTTAATATTATAAATGCGAAAGTGTGTGTGTTTGTATGTTTGTGTGTATGTTTGTCCGTCTTTCACGTCGAAACGGAGCGACGGATCGACGTGATTTTTGGCACAAAGATAGTTTATGGGCCAGAGAGTGACATAGGGTACTTTTTATCCCGGGAAAATGCACAGTTCCCGAGGGAACAGCACACGATAACCGAATTCCACGCGGGCGAAGCCCTGGGCAAAAGCTAGTAATATTATATTTGATAGGTTTCTTTCTAGTGAAAGTAAAGAAGATGGAAGGAGTTTTGAATTAACTAGTCATATTACGAAACATGAGACATCTCGCAAACAAATTTAAGTCCATATGCCTGTAGATTCTAAAGAACTTAACGCCGGATAGCAGCAAAGTTATTAACACCTAAGCAAACACATAATAAGTACTACAAGTGGTTGGCAAACAATATCACATTAGGGAAGAAAAGTTAGAAAGTGTCGGCTAGAAAAGCGATAGGGTCGCTCGGGGAGCAATCAATTTGATATGTAAATAAATATGGCGCGAATGCCGGCTGCGGGCGACAGTTCCTCGACAAACATTTGGCGACCCTCGAATAGGTCAAGATTTGCGCTAAGTATTTGTGAAACACGTTATTTTTTATGCGAGAAATCATCCCTCGTACAATATTTATTTACAATTTCTGAATTGATTGCTTGTTTATGATTTTCTTTAAAATAGCAAATATGGCGTAGGTCTCAAACACCTAAGTGGTTCGTTTGGGACATTTAGGCTGTTTTTAACCAGAGATTTGCGAGTGTTGCGAGGAATGCGTTTTACATGTAAGTACCAATAGGAACGCTTCATTATATCGCCTTGCTCCGGTCAGCTGTTTCCTCCAGAGCGGTGCTGTGCGAGGTTAGGTAAAAGCAGCGTTTCTATTGGTTCATGAAAAACCCATTCCTCGCATCCTGAGCTCGCAATCGCAACACATACTTGCACATCTCTGGTGGAAACGCAGCCTTATGAAGCGTTTGCATATTTTTTTAATCTAAGTAAGGTGAGTATTGCACTTTAATTGCTTACCTATACAAATTATTAAGAAGCAAAATAAACAGATAAGTACTTCTTACTTCTCATGCTCTTAAAATGTTACTATAGTCTTTGTATATCGGGACTAAAGCTCCTTTTTATTCTATAGGGATTAAAGTATTTTTTTTTAATTTACGTTGGAAACCCCTAAACAGCCAACACGGTGTTTGTGAATGGAGGAGTTTTAGGGCGTAGAAATAACCCCAATATGACAACTGTCCAAATATATTAAAAAAAAAACACGATTTAATTTCGTGAAACATAATTAATGATTACGAATATTAATCTATTCAATTATATTAAGGATTAATTCATTTTATTATGCATAGTCCAATTAGTTTTAAAATAGTTTTCAATTTTGAAACTGTTGGCTAAATATGCAAGCTTTTAAAGTATGACTTCATAAACAACAAAAGAAAAGAAAAAACCGCGCGACAATTTTTTTGCTATTTTAATTTTGAACAGATGACCTGTCCATTAGTTCGAGCGTATGTTTTTAAAAAGTAATATTGTAATTTTGAACAGAACATTGTTTTTTTTCTCGCATTCTAAGTGAAAAGTAGTGTTTAACGCGAGACTAAACAACCATAATGCCACTCGAACTATAGCCACCCTGGCTCTGCTCGGGTGGCTAAACATCTCGTGTCATTATGGCTTGTTTTAGTCCCTTGTTGGACATTCTACTATATATCGATCCTCGTGAGTCCTCGCATACTCTACAAAGAACAAATGAACACTAATTGTAAGATTAACGGCCGCCGAATATACTTTTTAAATTATAAATCACAAATTGTTTATTAAATAAATAATTTAAAGAATATGTATAGATATACTATCTAAAATAAAAAAAAACTAGTGACCCATTGGTCTTGAGTACTAAAAAAAAGGTAGGATTCAGGAGGATATTTAAGTGCCACTAAGTCACTCGCTCAGTTACCTACATGCAGAATTGATTGAGCATTCGGCACGGAAAGGATCGTCACCACGCTACGCTTGTAAGAGTAAAAATGCCCTCGCGTTTTTTCCTCTCGCCACTTATCGTCACTCGTGTACCGCAAATACTTGAATGCTTCCTAATGGAAAAGACATGCTACGGAGGCGCCGCTGGATAAATACTTTATTGAGACAAGTGCTCGGCCATGTTCACTATTGATTGCCGTTCAATTTCCTTTCGTAGTGCGCGGAGATGCCCGTGTACCTATATTATCGGTTATGAAATATATATGTAGTTACGACGCTTTCGCCTGTCTGGTCTGGGGTCAATTCTGGGTTACATTAGGCAAATTTGTACAGTGTCCAGTGTCAGAGTGTGTGTGTGTGTGTGTGTGGGGACACTGTAGAAATTGGTCTACAGAACCGTCCCAGAACCGGTGATAATATTAAACAAGAGCGAAAAAATTAAGTAATGTTTTTCTAAGGATTTCGTATTTTATACGGAATCTTCCAAGTTTAGGTATATATTTTATACCTTAGGCTGCTATTTACTCTTAAACTACTAATAATTCTCAGGCAAACTTAGCCGTTATAGTTTTCCTTGAAAGTTTGATATATTTACTACTATCCTGAATTTTTCCAAATTTTTCCACCCACCGGTTTAGATTTTAGAGGGGGGGGGGGACGCTGGATTTCAATGAAAATGTGAACTTTAAAGTTGAATATTTCGCAAACAGATCACTGAATAGAAAAATTGTCTTAGCAACCCCCCAATGGTTTTAAAAGACCTATCATACGAACGATACCACACAATATAGGGTTAGTCGAGAAAAAAAATCACCCCCCTTTACGTCTATAGGAGGTTATGTACCTTAAATATTTTTTTTACTTTTTTATTGTAAGTACCACTTTGTCGGCGTGACTGATATGTATATATTGTATATTCATGCCAAATTACAGCTTTCTAGTACTAATGGTCTCTGAGCTTACCCGTGGACAGACAGACGGACAGACATGGCGAAACTATAAGGGTTCCTAGTTGACTACGTAACCCTAAAAACAGGGGCTATACCGGGTGTGGCCTGTAATATGAGCAAATAATTAATACATAGATCATACTTGTCAAAATTAACAACATTATGTCAGCGACTTTTAAAATTAATAGTAAGTTTTTTTAATTTTTATTACACTGTAAAGTTTATTCGAAGAACCAATGTAAAGCAAAATGCTTGATGTTTGTAGCGTGACAGGCGACGTCACTTGTGTTCAAGAATGGCGTACATTGATTACAGTATTTAATTTGCAAGAAAAAAGGAAAATCTAAAGACTCAATTATTTTTAAAAGTCGCTGAATTAATGTTGTTTAGTTTGACGAGTACCTACGATCTATGTTTTAATTATTTTTTCGTATTACAGGCGACACCCGGTATAGATCACTGGTAATTGGATCATCATGGACCCACTTAATTAAAATCAAAACTTAACTTTTGTTTTTTTTTCTAACAAACTTAATCGTAAATTCAATGTACGCCATCCTAGAACCCAACTGACGTCGCCTGTCACGCTACAAATAATAAACATTTTGCTTTACCTACATTGCTTCTTCGAATAAACTTTAAAGTGTAATAAAAATGAAAAACTAATTATTTTTAAAAGTCGTTGAACTAATGTTGTTCAGTTTGACGAGTATGATCTATGTTTTAATTATTTGCCCAGTGTGTAAGTTTCCGGTTACAAAATACGTCTCGATCGCGTTTGCGTTAAAATCTCAATTTGTATGGAAGGAAACACGGACAGGGCCTCTAGCGGAACGTTTGCGCTGTTCGTGTTTCCATACAAATTGAGATTTTAACGCGAACGTGATCGAGACGTATTTTGTAACCGAAAACTTACACTAAGGATACAGGCCACACCCGGTATTTTAGTTTGTGTTGTGTGGAATGTCGAATGTGGCTCTATTGAATCCCTGAATCGATATAGGTAAATGAATGTCGTCGGCCTGGGAAATAGGGCCTCTGATAAGTCACTACTTATCAGAGACCGCGCCGCAAGTTAACATAAAACTAATATGACATGAATAATAAAAATGTTAAACGAGTTAAGAATGCGGGCCACCTATTTAGCTAAAAAGCCATTATTATGTATTATATTGTAAAACTCTTTATTGTAGGTACATAAAAAACACAGGAAAGAATAAGAATGACTGAGAATGATGTATGTTCACATGATGTTCACTGCAGCTTAAAAGATTCTAGCGTTAAACTAATATAATCCTGCACATGTTTCTAAGATAGGTAGGTACTTTAGTTATAGGGCGATATGAGCCTAAATTCGCTTAAATTAATTTTGACATGATTATCAGTGTCATTAAATTAGGTATACTTAAGCATATTAGCAATGATACTAAACTAATACCCTTGATTTTTTTTCCAAATTCAGGCTTTTAAGCCTATAAATATTACGATGTATGTAGTCTGATGGCATTGTTTGTGTACTTTTTGCTTGTTGGGCAGTGAACAAGTATTTTCTTGTTGTGATGCAATGTCTAACTTACCGTCTTTCTTCATATTCACGCGCAGGCATTTGGAGAAGCGGCAGGCCTGGCACTGGTTCCGTCGTGTCACGTCTACCACGCAGCGGCCGTTTTCCTTGCACACGTAGTCTAAATTACTAAATTACAAAACATAAATCAAATTAACTAATGGTACGGTAACACTTAGGTTACACAACAGGATCTTTCGAGTAATAGGGCCCAGATGTCCAAAATAAGACATTCCACCAAAAAAATTACTTCCTTGAGTATGTAATTTTGGATTTTGTAATATGGTGCAACGAGAATCTTGTAAGCCAGAAATGTGGTAAATAGGTAATGTATCTAGTATTTTGAAAAATGTAGTATTCTGGGAACGTGGTATTTTAGGCACGAGCGCTAACATAGGTTACAAAAGAGGATTGAAGAGTTGGAGAGTGGAGAAAAAACAAATTATTGAGATAAACGAATCTAGGGTGAATGAGCATTTATTAGACAAGCGTGCTTCATCTTAGTTCACATCTTTGTTTACTATCAGGCGTGATTGTGGTCAAACGCAAGCCTATTTCTGTTTGGCAAACCTGCGATTTTTATATCTTAGCTTGCTTTACCAATACCTACATTGCAGCACTTGATTGACCGCTTCAAACTCATTAGCTTTACGGCCTCGCATCGCAATGTTCAGTTTGCACGATTTTTCTAGCTGATCTAAACCGGGCTTAAAGATTGTGTTATAAAGATACGTATAATGGTAATAACCGTCTTATACTCCTCTTGAAGAACCCTCTGCAGCCGTCGCAGGAGGGCACCCCGTAGTGTTTCCCTGAAGCTTTGTCGCCGCAGACACGGCACAGGGCCTCGGGCTTGCTGCAGCTCTCCATCGCGCCTCTTCAGCTTAAAACGTCCAAATGCTGGGAACAGGCCTATAGCCACCTGGTGAATAACATTTTTATTTGCAACGGCAGTGGAAATCAAGAAAGCAACTCGCCAATAATAAGGACGGCTGTGTATTCGGTTGTTTTTTTATGTTTGTTACCTCAGAACTCCGTCATTTATGAACCGATTTGAAATTTTTTTTTCTTTCTCGTATAGGAATGCCTTCAATAAGGTCCCATAAGCACCAAATCAGGATCTAATGATTGGATCCGACTGAAGGAAATCGATGGAACTCTTAAAATATTGTAGGGACACCTATGGTAATTTGGATATATTTAGCAGTAACTCGTCCATTTGCTCTAGGAAATGATAATTTGGTGAAGTGGAACTGATGATGAAGACCACATTTGACCAACAGAGAGCTACTACTCAATAACAAGTACCTACTTCACGGGTTGAATTTCAATTACCTACTTTAACACAGTTGCTAAGCAATTTATGCTCGTAATGCATATGGTAAAATGGAACGAGTGGTGAAGCACCAGGACTCCTCAATAATGAACGTCTCTACACCAGATAAAGCAATCTTTCGTAAAAGGTGTCGAGCAGTTGACATAAAACTATTATATCTTAACTTATTTACACTAAAAATCATGGAAAACAAAATATAACAAAACATTGAACAGACTACAAAAAACATGAAAAAAAAATTCTACCAGTCTGAAGTCGGTGCCTCAGCACGAGACAGCAGGAGTGATTGGAGTGTAATATATAAGTACTCGTAGGTATGTAGGTGAAGTAGAAGTATAATTATGTATGGCCTAAAGATCAATCGTTCCGATTTTCATGCTTTTAACACCATTTGCAGCTTTTTTTGGCGTACCGCTAGCACTACCTATTCAATTTTTAGTCTCTTCGCGGCAGACACAAAAACACAATCAGGGCCAAGTTGCATAATAAAGTACCTACAAGTTAAATAGTATAAGCAATTTTGTACGGAAATTTACTAATTGGCACTAGTAGCTTGTACTTTATTCTGCAATTGGGCCCAGTAGTACAATGTCGACGCTGCAAGCACTACTATGCTAAGGTGGAAGCTGATTGATAATAATAATTTTGTGCGTATGAGGTGCAATAAAGAATCTGAAACTACTCAGAAAATAACTAGCGCTATACACGACAGAGCACGAGTACAGCTTAATTTACAACAGTATTATTTCAGTCAATTTTATGCGCATATCTAACGCCTCATTTTCACCACAATAGCTCAATCACATTATCCGCGAAACGCGATGATATAGCAAAGAAAGGATAAGTTTGTAAAGATACTGCCTCGTCACAGCGTCATGCGGGACGGTATTGATAGTCGATTGATTATTCAAATAAGCCAGTCGCGACATCATGCCCGTAGTAAAATATTAAAAAGCACTTAGGTATGTCGAATGTGCGACAAACGAGGGTTTAATAGCTAAATTTCCGCACGTGTTTGTATTCTTTGCACTTTTAAGCAGACTAAATACCTACAAGAAAAATCGTGCAAGTTATTCACTAGACATTGCGTCGCTCGATTTGATCACGGCCTCGCAATATACCTATTGCAACATGCACGATATTTTTTGCAGGTCTAAGTTTTCCTTGTAAATTTAATTTACCTTCTTAACTACCATAATAATTTTTCTTCAAACTTTTCAAACCAACATTGAGGACGTGCGATAATGAAAATTTGCAATTTCAAGTTGAATATCTCGCAAATAAATCACAGTCTCGAAAAATTATATCCAGAATTATTTTAAAATACCTATCCAACGGTACCCCACACTACAGCGTTAAAGGAGCATAAAAAATCACCCCCACATTACGTCTATGGGAGGTACCTACACAAAAAAAACGTTATTTTTATCATCTTGTCGGCATAGTTGCTACATACCTAATTTGCGTGCAAAATTACAGCTTTCTAACACATAGTCTTTGAGTAAAGCCGCGGACGGACAGCCAGACAGACAGATATGGCGAAATTATAAGGGTTCCTTTTTTGCCATTTGTCATAAAAATTATGAAGTTCTATGTGACATACGCTGTGCGACACAGTACAGAAATCTGTACTGTGGCGACACTGTCATTTTTACAAAATAAAAATAACGTGTCCACAACCTTTTGATAATTTAACTGACGATTAAATTGGATTTTTATTAGCCAGGAAACTAGGTAGGTACCTACCCAATTGACAAGCAGGCACCAAGAAGGACTACCTATGCTGAATCGTAAACAGCAATTTCTATTTTTTTGCTTGGATGGAAATACAACCTAACGTGTAAAAAAAGCACTGTTGTTTCAAGGCGTAACGGATATGCCCGTGCTTTCATCATAGAAGTGGAGGTCGATTGTTACGGAACGCCTGGCAAGGTTCCCACGAAGCTCCTGGGGGAACTTACCTAAGCCATTATCTACAAATTACTCGCGGCACCGCGGTCATGTGCTTCAAAAGTTAACGTTTGTAAGTCATTTTCATTTTATAAAACTGATTTGTCTATATGACTTCGGTTATACGACTTACACGCTCACTCCATGGCGTCAGTTCAGTCCATCTGATTTTCTGTCAGTCAAAACGGATTATTATTAATTTAATACAGATTTTCACCAGTCGCTGGGCCATCAGACCGTCAGTCTGAAAGGGTTACGCCTTAATTCTGTCGTCATTCAGATCAGAATGATGGAATGAACTGACGGCAGAATGAGCGTGTTTAACCGAAGTCTAGTTTTCATCAGTCACATCGGTATTTTGAAGATTCAGATGCAATCATAACAGATTCTGGTCTGAGTTCACATGTTTTAAGTGCCAGCCGTGTATTAGGTATAAAAAAGTTGCACCTTCTGAACGGTACGGTAATGTTAGTCTGTAACCATCTAAAATTACTTCACATTGCGTAAGTTTTGTTTAGGAGACGAGAGGGGTAGGAGACCCTAATAACACTGAATATTTACCTACAAATTTGTACGGAACTGTCCGTGCGTATATTTTTGCCCGGATTTTTTTTAATAGGTCCGTATAGTCAGCCTAACGCCTAAAGCCCTCGCAGATTAGAAATCATAACGAAATAGATTTTGAAAGATTCCACCCTGGTACGTGATTCAGTTTTCTTGACTGTACATGAATAAGTTTGTTCGACTGTACATACCGAGTGTGGCCTGTAATATAAGCAAATAATTGAAACATAGATCATACTCCTCAAACGGAACAACATTAGTTCAGCGACTTTATGAAAACACGCTACTACTACATACGTTAACTTTAAGGCCGCTCGACTTTTTGTAGCGATGCAGTAGCGATGCTGTCGCGCGTTCGCATAGATACAGTCGCGATGCGGTCGCTAGCTGTGTACCCTCGCTCACATAACCACGATTCAGTCGCGATGCAAAATGCTTCACCTTCCCTCCGTTCTCTCCACGATGTCGTCCAAAACCGTCGCGCGTTTGCATCGATACAGTCGCGATGCTGTAGCGCGTATACCTATCGCTTCAAAAAGTCCCCGTGGGCTAGGGCCCCAAGGGGACAATCTACAGATCAAATGAAGTTAATTTCTCCAAGACACAATGACCTAACTCTTACTGTTTAAAAAATAATCAAGATTTAAGATATTCATTATTAGCAGTAAAACAGCATAAAGGTCCTTAATTTATGTTTTTTTTTTTCAAAGAACATTAGTAATCTGTCTTTAATTCACACATATTTAGCAAAAGAAAGTTGTTGTTTTTGTTTCTTTAAAAAAATATGGCTCTGTCCATTGGAGGACAATTTTGCCAGTGTCTAGTAGGTTTTGCCGTTGTACGGTAAAAAAAAGGTACGGTAAAAGAAAGTTAAATGTGTGGATTTTTTTGACGCCTCTCTTATGTGATGTGTTGGTGATGCGTCACGTCAGTCGTCAATGTCACTAGTCAAGTTTGTTTATTTTACAATTCAACAATTAACAATAAATAGATTTTTCGCGCTGTCATCGTTCATCCACCATTACCTCTCATATTTCGTTTTCTAGAATTTTTTTACCGTACAACGGCAAAACCTACTAGACACTGGCAAAATTGTCCTCCAATGGACAGAGCCATATTTTTTTAAAGAAACAACAACAAAAACAATAAATGTGAAGCTACTAAGTATATGCAAGAAAAGTTTTCAATTTACGAAAAAAAAATTTTTTTCTGTTCCGCGAAAAAGTTCAATTATCAGGTAGTTCATATCAATGAACTGAATCGTCTGCCGAAGTTAACGGATATAAAGAAAAGACGGTGTATTATCGTAACAAAAGCTACAAGAGCCTCCAGTCAACAATAACATTATCTAACCATAGGTATTTATCAGGTAATGGTTTTCGAAATACCAAGTGGCGTGCGCCGCACACGCGCTAGTATTTAGTACGATAATCGCAATCGGTATCGTTAGGTAACTAATTGTCAGCAAAATGCTGACATGTTTTTGTAACCGTAGCGTGACGTCCGGGTCACAATTACGCCGTATGTGACGCTGGTATCAGTCGAAATAATTATCTATTCATGCAACGTGTGTCGGGCGGGCGGGGAATAACAGTGCAGGACAGAACTAAATAACTAAGAGGAATAGAAATGCCATGTTAGCTAAAAACGCCAGGCGCTGATATGGTTTAAAAACTGGCTAAGAACGTGTCGGACATGCTCAAGATAGGGTTCCGTAGCCATTACGAAAAAATCAAGTACCTACTTAATATTTTACTAAGGATTTCGTATTGTGTACGGAATCTTCCAAGTTAAGAGTAAATAGCAGCCTAAGGTATATAATATACCTAAATTTGGAAAATGCCGTAACACAATACAAAATCCTTAGAAAAATATTACCTACTTGATTTTTTCGTAATGGCTACGGAACCCGATCTTGGGTATATCCGACACGCTCTTGGCCGGTTTTTATTCTTATATTATTCTTTCTTGATATGTACAACCTGTTTGTACACAAGTATAGAGTCTAGGTATTGAAAATAAGTAATTATTAAACTTCACGGTTCGTTAAGTGCAAAGTATGGCTCATGTAAGGCAGACATATTGCGGGAATTATTAAAATGCTGTTACCTATTATTATTGGAAGGGCACGGATTGCGTGTCCCCTAAAGTCAAAGGGCGAATGTACCTCTATGACATTTGGATCTGAACCCCGACCCCTGGCCGCAAGCCGAAGTGTGAAGCGCAATGTAAACACAAACAACCCCGGGATTTAATAAGTGGTAACTACTGTAGTAATTTGTTCCAGAATCAAATCCATACATCTTCAAACTTCTTTATTTGCCCAGAATATAATACGAGTAGGTACAGTCAATTGCCTTTCCTTTTGGATTTGCCGTCTTTGGGTTAAAATATTGTTGATTAAATACTATAGTTTACTGCTTGAAACTTATTCTGCTATAAGGTTTATTTATTACGTTAACAAATAGGTACTAACTAGCATGCAAAAAAAATATATTTAAATTATTTGAAAGGAACATTTTTACATCATATACTGAACCTTTGCATAACAATTTATCTATTTAGGAACTTAATAAACGGAAAATGTTGCAAATCTAGAGGCAATTTATTAAATATGTACAGTCAAGTGCAAAAATAAGTATCTATTCGAACAACTCAAAAATTTGTTACTACGGTCTTATTGCGTCGGAAAAAGAGTCTGTGGTACAGTCACTAGCACCAATATCTGACACAACAAGCGTGCATAATTATCTGATACGACTCTATTTCTAGGGCCGGAAGGACGTGTCAGATATTTTTGCACGCTCCGCTGTGGCAGATATTAATGCTGGTGACTGTACCAACATATTTTTGAAACTTTGAATAAGTACATCTCGTAATATTCAATTTCAATGGAATCTATTAACCAGAATGTTAATGTCGCTCGGGAGTCGTCGAATTTCTTCGTCGGGCCGAAGATAGGGTTCCGTAGCCGTTACGGAAAAATCAAGTAATATTTTTCTAAGGATTTTGTATTGTGTACGAAATCTTCCAAGTTTAGGTATATCTTACCTTAGGCTGCTATTCACTCCCTCCTGGATCCCCTGGTCCTCACTTGAGGACATAAAAAAAAACAACTTTACTTTCAAATTGTGAAAACAGATATTTTACGTCGGGCCTCAGGAGGAAAACTACTAATAATTCTCAAGCAAACTTAACCGTTATACTTTTCCTTATAAATTTGATATACATACTTGCTACCATCATGACTTAAAAAAAATTCAAACCAATATAGTCTATCAAAAAAGAGTAGAAATTAAAAAGTGGCAACACTGTATAGTGTCCTCCCTTTTTGGTTTGACAGGGTTTGAAAGGGATGGCACTTCAGTGTTGCCACTTTTTAATTGTAGCGTGACAGGCGACGTCAGTTGTGTTCTAGGATGGCGTACATTGATGGCATGTATTTAATTTGTATGAAAAAAGGAAAAATCAAATATTCCATTATTTTTAAAAGTTGCTGAACTAATGTTGTTCAGTTTGACGAGGAAGATCTATGTTTTAATTTTTTGCTCGTATTACAGGACACACCCGTAACCCTAGTGTAAGTTT
The DNA here is from genome assembly GCF_025370935.1 of Choristoneura fumiferana. Taxonomy (NCBI): domain Eukaryota; kingdom Metazoa; phylum Arthropoda; class Insecta; order Lepidoptera; family Tortricidae; genus Choristoneura; species Choristoneura fumiferana. The sequence goes on from NC_133472.1 coordinate 35,197,254, forward strand.
TCGGTTACAAAATACGTCTCGATCGCGTTCGCGTAAAATCTCAAGTTGTATGGAAACACGAACATCGCAAACGTTCCGCTAGAGGCGCTGTTCGTGTTTCCATACAAATTGAGATTTTAACGCGAACGCGATCGAGACGTATTTTGTAACCGTAAACTAACACTAAGGACACCGGTATAGTTAAAGTGTACGTTATTAGGCACAGGTCATGTCAAATCAAAATTAATCTATAAACGAACAATTAATGTACTCGTAAAGGTTAATTTAATTTGCAAAATTGCACCCAAAATTTCGAATCTGAAACTATAGTCAAACGATGCCTACGCACATAATTTTAACCCTCTACTGCTCCCAGGAAGGTCACAGCACCCAATTAACCCAAAAATTGCTTTATTTTTTTCTCCAAAACTATGCAACTGACCGATTTTCAATTTTGCACAAATATTTTTGCGAAAAAAAATTAAAAAAAATATACCGTATAACAACTTCGGCTTAAAGTCACTTCACCTTTTTTCTGAAATATGCATCAACATCTAATCTACATAATATCCAAGTTTCATAAAATGTCTAGCTCGAGTGCAATACTAAAAAATAAATCTAAATGTACCTACTCTTTAAGAAAGAAAGAAAGAATAAATTAATTTGCTAAAATTCGGCACAACAAGAAAAATAACTTACAAGAAAAAAAATTAGACAACCTTAACATAATCTTATATACTAAATAGGAAGAAAGAAACGATACATTGTGCCGAAAGAAGCAAGAAGGGCCATACTCTGCAGGGCTACTACGAAACTCGAAAATCGAAGTTCGTGTCGTGCCGTCCCTCTGACACTTATACTATTTAATACCTGCTCAAAGTAACTAATTGCAATAAATAATTAAATTACAAGCTAGGTACCTATTCAATAACTTCAAGTACGTTTAAGTGGGTTCTTTGTAGGTCAAATACCTACCTACTTTAGAAAATCCTACAACTATGAAACTTGGTAAAATGACGACGTACCTACGTAATAAAAAAAAACCGGCCAAGTGCGAGTCGAACTCGCGCAGGAAGGGTTCCGTTCTGTACCATTATCTACTTATACAAAATTAGACATTACCTAGCAAAAACACGGCAAAAAAAAAGAAGTTTGTTGTATGGGAGGGGAGATATTTATTTTATTTAAATTTAATTATTTATTTTTAAAGTGATTACAACTAAAGATTCTGTGTATATTTGAAGCGTCTACCTGTTGCCGTTATTATACGAGTATCAACCAAAAAAAGGAAAAACAATCACGTTTGTTGTATGGGAGCCCCCCTTAAATATTTATTTTATTCTGTTTTTAGTATTTGTTGTTATAGCGGCCACAGTAATAGGTACATAATCTGTGAAAATTTCAAGTGTCTCACTATCATAACTCAAGAGATAGAGCCCGCCCTGTGACAAACGGACGGACAGACAGACAGACAGCGGAGTCTCCGTAATAGGGTTCCGTTGGCACCCTTTGGGTAAGGAACCCTAAAAAGGACTACGTTCTCAAATTCAAAATTAGAATTATTAAAATATAAATAGGTACCTACCTACTTTAGTTTATAATTAGTTGTTCTGGCCTTTTTTCCCAGGCACAATATTGTTCATTATCAGAACATACCTACTAAGAAAGTACATCTACTTCATTATTTTTAAATTTTTTTCATAGTAAAAAATACGTTTCGCCATTTCCATAAATTCATCTCCTAAATTCTTCCTAAATTCATAAATGAAAGTTTAGCTTATATATTTTTTATTAAGTTTACCTATTGAATAGGCATTTAACTACTTACTCTTAAAACGAAATTTGTGGTGCCCAAAAGAACCTTAATATTATGTATGCGACATGCGTACCTACGTAGAACAGAACCCAAATTCGGCAAAGCAACACGAATTTAAAGAAGCACAATACTTTAACATACGAAGAAAAGGAAAATTTAGCAGAAACTGTAATATAAATACATGTACTTACTGTTTTTTAAACAATAAATTAATATAAGTAAGTAGAGATTTTAGGCTGTTCGGTGGTTGGGACTCTACTCTGAAACTTTTCAACCCCTTTTTTCCGTGTTACCTACGAAAATCGTATAAAAATATGTCTGTCATCTAAAAATCTCAATCAAAACCACCATCGTGTGTTTGGTGTGCGGGATTGATTTCATTTTATGCAGACATTATTCTTACATTTTCGTAACTCACAGGGTCACAGGACACAGAGGTTGAAACTTTTCAATTGCGTACCTACTTCTTCTCCTGATGACTTTTTTATAAATTACATTAATACATGTGACATTATCTTATTATTTAAAACAATCGCATTCTGCATAAGATTAATTAATGGCAATAAACTTACCTAATCATGGTAAACTTGCGTCTCGCCTGCAAAATCCATTACATTAGGTAGGTACCTACGTACATGAAAAATGCTTAAGGACAGTTTAAAAAGTCAGAGAAAAATTACATTATGGTTTCTGAAGGCACACAGGCACACCGACGGTTGTTGTTAAAAATAAGCCGTAAGTAATTTTTTGAATGACGTAACTTTAACACGTTAAATTTTTAATTATTTAGATTAGAACCATGAATTAAGCAATTTAAGTGTCGACATTGCAGATAATATTTTGTCTGAGCATGTTGACTCTTACTCAGTAGGTAATATCCAAAACAGTTTGTGCAAAAACGTTAATTTTTGTTTAAATATTGTATGTATTATTATAATAAATATTCCATTATATTCATTAATAAGAACAAAGTACTTAGGTACCTACAGCTAAAAATTAATTGCCTCCTTCGAACAATTCTTCAAATTAAGTAGTAAAATACTTACCACATCGATGTCGTCCAGAGGGGTGCAATATTACGAATGTTGGAGCCTTAGTGGCGAGACACGATGTGGGTGGGCAGGGTACAATAAGGGGCGTACCGTCACCCCTAAACAGGCAACTCCCATTGGCTCGCGGCTGGTCGGTAGGCGTGTTTAGACACACTCTACCCTTAACAGAGATGTTTTAACGTAGATGTTTCGATTATGCATTAATGTTAATGGGCGTTTGTGTCGAGGTGCTATGCTTGTCATACCATGTGCCATAATATACAGGATGTAACATTCATATCGGTCAGTATGGGAAAGTCTGAAACTATAAGAAATACGAAGATCTGTTCTTAGAAACCGTGTCATCGATTTTAGTAACAAGAAAAACTGTATTCATACATTTAAAGAAAACTTGTACTCAGCTCGGGAATCGAACCCGGACGTTTTGAAAAATAAACCTTATATTATTATGGAATATGAAATACAATGCATTTTATTCATTCTAGATAACGCGTTTCATAGTAACATTTATTGCTTATGACCTACACTACCGATATCCAAATAGAAAGAAATAATATATTGTTATATTTTCAAAACGACCGGGTTCGATTCCCGAATTGAATAAAAGTTTTTTTTTTAATGTATGAATGCAGTTTTTTGTTATTAAAATCGATGATATGGTTCCTAAGAACAGATCTTCGTATGTCTTATAGTTTCAGACTTTCCCATACTGACCGATATGAATGTTACACCCTGTATAATACACGTAGTCAATAATTCATTATTGAACGGCGATGGCACCCACAAATTAGATAAAAGCTGGCTCACGTGACAAAGGTTCGAGGACTTTGAAGTGCGATATACATAATTTGATGCTGGTATTGTTTTTTTTTTATACAATATAGGCTTGCGTTTGGCCACAATCACGCCTGATGGAAAGCGAGGATGGCCTACGATGAAGCACGCTTGCCTAGTAAATGCTCATTCACCCTAGACTTGAAAGCGGCCAAATTGTCTTTTATTTGGCCTCATTTTTCATAAAGTTGATTTACGGAAAATAAGCAGAAAGAGGCAGTTGAGCGAGGTGTTGCGCTCGCCCCCGAGCAGTGCGAACCGTACCGCAACGCTAATGGGTGGCTGATCAGCAGGGCTACTACGAAACCCGAAACTCAAAGTTCGTGTCGTGCGGTCCCTCTGACACTTATACTATTTAATACGAGAGCGAGAGGGACGGTACGACACGAACTTCGAGTTTCGAGTTTCGTAGTAGCCCTACTGGAGCGCGCGGGGACGCCCGAGCCAGCCAGATACAGCCAGCAAAGGAGTTGTAGTCGATGCCTAAAAAAAAAGGAAAGTATTACCTACGTAGAAACCATTTTCGAATGCTGATACGTGCATATGCAACGAACTTGCATTTAAACTATGATATTGTTTCACATTTTAATAGTTCGTTCTAGAATTCTTATCACAAAAAAGAAGAGACTGGCATTTAAGACACAGGCACTGCCTAGTTTAAATGCTGACGTCAGGATGTCTGGACCACTTTCATACTCATTTTTTAGGGTTTCGTACCCAAAGGGTGCCAACGGAACCCTATTACTGAGACTATGCTGTCTGTCTGTCTGTCCGTCTGTCACAGGGCTCTATCTCTTGGGCCGTAATAGCTAGGCACCTGAAATTTTCACAGATTATGTATTACAGTGGCCGCAACAACAACAACAATACTTAAAATAAAATAAAGTTACAAATTAAAGGGAGTCGTCATAGAAGAAACGTGTTTCATTCAGCCGTTTTTGATTGCTAGGCTGCCAAGATGACGGCCGTCAGTTGCTAGGGGCAACGCCCGTGACCCTATGTGGAATGTTTAACTACTTATTAATTTGCGATTTTATTAGTGCTATTTTATAAAACCTTCGATAATTATAATAATTGTCTCTAAGACCGTGGTTTATTTTTTTATGCAGCATTAAGACTAAATAACAATTTATAATCCACAAACCTCCGACACACACTACCTACACACACTTCACAAAAGCCAACTTCAATAAAGCACTCACAGCCGCTGTATTTAATGCTTTTTACACTTAAAAATGTCCGTTATAATTCATACTAAGTAACACTATATTTATTGACAAGGTCAAAATTTAAAATCAGGTTAAGATTTATTCACTAATCTATATAAATAAAAATGAATCGTAAAATGTGTTGCTAAGCGCAAAACTCGGGAACGGCTGGACAGATTTTACTAATTCTTTTTTTGTTGTGTTCTTTATTGTAAGGAGAAGGTTTTTATGGAAGAAAATTTAGAAAATTACAACGGGGCGAAGCCGCGGGCAACAGCTAGTTCATAATAAGTACGCGCCGTTCGGCCGAATTACTGCGTTCAGCGAAATTTTTTTTTTTTGGCGCATGGCAAGATTCTAAAGCGCTATTCAGCCTCCGACAGGGCGACAGCTAAAGAGGATGAGAATTTAAAATTGTTCTTTATTCAAAATACTTGCACCTAGTGCTTACATTTTGGTGATATGTTTTTATTAACTTATAATGTAATGTAACTAATTATGTTTGTTCAATTATATTTCAACTTAAATTTGAAGTGGATATCTTCAACCGATTGAGCTGAAATGTTGCATGCATGTATAAATCCGATAACAATGCAATATTATTATGACATAGAGCTGATCTGATGATGAAGTTAGATGTTGGCCATAGGAACTCTGTAATAAAACGACACGACCGCATCGATTTTGGTCTCATTTGGTTCGTCTTGACGACTACCTACTTTGGTAACCAGGGGCAAAAAGTACCGCCAACAAAAAAGCTTGTGTTAGACTTTTTTTACAAAAAATATTACTGAACTATTTGTTTTTAAAACATTGTACGGAGGTGCGGAACCCTTCATGCGCGAGTCGCTCGCACTCGCACTTGACCGATTTTTTTTATTGTCTGTCAAGGTACTAATTATTTTAAGTTAGGTATCAAATAATAACAAATAAGTAGTAAATTTTGGTATTTTCTAAACATCAAATATCTCCATTGCTACAGGGGTTCTGACGCTTACAAGACCTATCCAACGATACCCCACACTTTGGGGTTAGTCAAGAAAATATTTTTTATTTTACCACTGTCTGCGTGACTGATATGAAGCTGATATGTATATTCATGCCAAACTACAGCTTTCTAGGACTAACGGTCATTGAGCTTAAAGCAAAGTGTGAGTCGGGCCACACGCAGGGTAATTTTCTGTAGGTTAGGTACCTACCAATATATATGCGGCAAATGTTCAATATTAACTTGTACAATTATAGCTTAGGTACTATGCTCCATTTAATTTAAGGTTTGAATTAACGGTGAAATTGTAACACATGTTTCTCGGTATTTCGAACACAAATGGACTAAAAATACCTACAGGTACTTACATTTATTAGCGGTATTTACTGTTTTTAGTATATAGAAATTAATACAACTTTAAATATTTTCGTTGTTTTATTTAAAAACTTGTGCAAATTTTACCGTTAAGTTTCAAATGTTAAAATAAATGGAGTATAGGCTGTGATAGACCATTTCTATTGTTGGTAGGCTTTTTGTCTAACCGTTAAGACTCTAACGCGTACACGGTCGTAATGCCGATCACCATTTCTATCTGTACCCTTAGGGGGTGTTTCACCATCCATTGATTAGCGTTAACCGACGGTTAAATGTGATGCCGTCTCCGTCTATTCTAACAAAACAAATAGAGACGGCATCATACCTAACCGCCAGTTAACACTAATCAATGGATGGTGAAACAGCCCCTTGTGTAAGTTTTCGGTTAGAAAATACGTCTCGATCGCGTTCGCGTTAAAATCTCAATTTGTATGGAAACATGAACATCGCAAACGTTCCGCTAGAGGCGCTGTTCGTGTTTCCATACAAATTGATATATTAACGCCATAATTAATTTCAGGTAATGCAAAATATTCACAAAATTATTCTAATAAATCCGCTACACTAGCGCCTCTAGCGGCGAATTCATACGCGATAGCCCTCATTGCGAGTGCGTTAGAAAACGTGGCTTCAGATGGAGCAGGAAAATCAAACAAAGGTATTAGTAAATCCATATAATAAAGTACACAGTATTATGATTACAGTTCGTATTTATAGTGCAAGTCAGATAAATTCACATTTTACTTATTACGTGGTGATATGTTATGTTATTATTAACTTATTATCTTACGTTCTAAGCGTCACTGTGGCGGTTTAAGGCATTCAAGCAGCTCGGGAAGCAAGCAAATATCAGACTAGGCCTCTATTGCATACGTCCAAGCGATACAGTTGACGATATGACCCTTGGCAACTCCTCCTTCCAAACTTCATACAAAATTGCTAATGAAATTATTTTTCATGTAAGGATAGAATTGGGAATGGATGAAAATTTTAGAAAGGCTTGAAACTTTTTTTATCGATAGGAATAATCTTACTAATTAACAGAAAAAAATATCTGATTTTTAAGTAGCATCAATTAATTTTAAAAAATGAAAGAGTTTTCTTTACTGACTAATGACGATAGTCCGGTCGGTTACATGTTGTTCCATAGCCCAGAACAAAAAACTTTAAAAAAGAATTTATGTGTCTTTAACTCGTTCGTTTTTACAGGTGACACTCTTTACCGGCCCGGATAATACCGAGCCTGTTTTTCAAGTACACACCCATAGAAGCTCGTGTCAGTTTCTATGGGCGTGTACATGAAAAACAGGATTGGTATTTCCATGTTGGTATTATCCGGACCGGAAAGAGTGTCACCTGTAAAAACGAACGAGTCAACCATCTCACCTTGATCTCACCTTTCAATAAGACCTTTCAAAGAAGTTTCGAAGACATATCTTCTTTTTTAAAACTTTTTGTTCAGGGCTATGGAAGAACCCGTAACCAACCGGACTATCGTAATTTGACGGTAAAGAAAACTCTTTCATTTTTTAAAATTAATTAATGCTACTTAAAAATCTGATATTTTTTCTGTTAATTAGGAAGGTTATTCCTATCGATAAAAAAAGTTTCAAGCGTTTCTAAAATTTTCATCCATTCCCCAATGGATCTCCAGCTTAGAACAGTGGAAAAGAAAAATTAGACGGACGTATTTATTAAATCACAACTTTTTTCAATTTTTGAGGGCAATTTTTTACAAACTAAATCTCTGCCTAACCTATTTATAATTTGTCTGTAAGCAAGATGACTATTAACGAAGGCGTACCGTGTCCGGTTTATGAATAGGACGAACCCAGTGTCTTTGCGTGGGTGTTCTACGGGTCGTGAAAGTGGAGACCTGACTTTTTTTTTATCAAACAGCTGGCAAACAAGCAGGCGGGTCACCTGATGTTAAGTGATCACCGCCGCCCATAATTTTCATTTCCGTGTCGCGGGAAATTTAAAATAGGGATACGTGACCAGATTTATAGCTGGAAACGAGCGTCGAGCAACTACCAATTGTGACCGCACCTTCATCGCCAGACAGCGCGAGCGAAACCCTATTTCACCTTTTAGGTACGTATGCATAAGATCACTTCACATCGCGACGCGCGTGTTATATATAGGTACACATCTATTTACCTATCTATCTATAACTACAGACAATTTTATATTTGAAATGTAAACTATATGTATATATCCTACTAATATTATAAATGTGAAAGTTTGTGAGTGAGTGAGTGAGTTGAGTATGTTTGTTACTTCTTCACGCTGAAACGGCTGAACGGATTTGGATGAACTTTAACAAAAAGTTAATTTATAACCTGGAATAAAACATAGGATACTTTTATCCCGATGTTCCCACGGGATAGGGATAAAATCTCGAACTAATAACCGCTGGGCAACAACGATTTAATTTTCGGGAATTCCCAAGGGAATTTAAAAAAAAAACCGGAATTTCAATTCAGCTGCTGGGCATAATGATCTACGTGTGTGAAGCCGCGGGTAAACACTTGTGTATATATATATGTATATATATATATATATATATATATATATATATATATATATATATATATATTATATCTGTATATATAACACGCGCGACTTAACTGACCCTAATGGTATCGAGGAAAAAATGTTGCTTATAACTTTTATCTCGTTATTCATATAAACTCTGGCTTAAGTTATGTTAATTTAGCATTCCTTTGTCTTTATCTGTCACTTTCGCATTTGCCTTTGTCAGACACGTTTAGGTATACAGGGTGACTGGTAATTCAACCTATTGAAGGAGGCTTTGCTGGAGCACTGTTCTGCAATAATTTGATCAAATTAACTAGTCTAAGTTGAGTTAGAGTTACCTATTAAAAGGTTTGTTTAAAAAAACCTTTTTAGGGTTCCGTAGTCAACTAGGAACCCTTATAGTTTCGCCATGTCTGTCCGTCTATCTGTCTGTCTATCCGCGGGTAAGCTCAGAGACCGTTAGTACTAGAAAGCTGTAATTTGACATGAATATACATATCAGTCACGCCGACAGTGGTACAAAAAAAGTAAAAAAAAATTTATGGTACCTCCCATACACGTAAAGTGGGGGTTTTTAAAACCATTGGGGGGTTGCTAAGACAATTTTTCTATTCAGTGATCTGTTTGCGAAATATTCAACTTTAAAGTGCAAATTTTCATTGAAATCGAGCGTCCTCCCCTTTAAAATCTACTGTTGGGTGGAAAAATTTGAAAAATTCAAAATTCAGAATGGTAGTAAATATTTAAAAAAACAATTACAAGGAAAATTATAGCGGCTAAGATTGCTTGAGAATAATTAATAGTTTAAGAGTAAATAGCAGCCTAAGGTATAAAATATACCTAAACTTGGAAGATTCAGTACACAATACGAAATCCTTAGAAAAATATTATTTGATTTTTTTGTAATGGCTACGGAACCCTATCCTGGGCGTGTACGACACGCTCTTGGCCGGTTTTTTGACATAAAATTAGTAGGTGATTGCGAAATAAAACATCATTTTTAACTGCAAAAAGAATTCTTGTGATAGTTGATGAACAAATAATTTCTTTAAATAAAGAATCGCGTCAAAAAAATCCTAAACCTTAGAAATAAAAGGATATTAAACAACACGTAAATTATTTTATCTGCACCCATAGATAATGACCAGCATTACAACATTGGATTCTATCATGAACACGGTCCACGGCTGTATCGTAATGGTCATTACGATACCATTCGGTACAGAAATCTGTATCGTAATGTTCATTTCTTTACATTTCGTTTAACTAAAAAAGGAATGCTCAAAAAATAGAATCACAAAACTCCTAATTGAGTGGATACAAGTTATTGCAAATCAGCTGTTGTATAACCTCCCTCAAAGAGGTCGAATTACCAATCGGGTACGTATTATAATGTATAAATTTAAAATACATATCGGTTGAAATACATACAGTTGAAATACCGAAAATTATAAAATATAATGCATCAAAATATATATAGTTATTTAACATAAGTTCTAAACGCATAAGCTTGAAATGCATAGTGGTCAAAATATATAATGGTTACAATACTTACAATGCATAATGGTTCTTAGTCATATGGCACAAAAATCATATTTTCATAATGTATACGTTCAAAATCTATACAGTATGTTTTCTATAATGGTTGAAATACATACTAGACACTGAATTTTCACTAAGAAAAATGCATATATTACAATTCTGGCACTCGCCGGCCGCTGCCGCGGCACGCTCGCTTCGCTCGCTCGGCTCTTGCTTGTTTTGGTCATAGTTGAACCTAACACGCTCCTCCTCGCTACGCTTGTCGTCGCACCTAAAGTTTCTATTCAAATAATGATCAGACTTTAGTTTAAAATCCAAGGTCTTGCTAGACAATACGGCTACCGATCAGTCGGTTTCTTATAGGTTAGGTTAGTTTAGCCCAGGCGCGAAGCGCCTTAACTACGCTAAATAGGAGCTCCTCCGTCGACATTGTCTTACAGTCCTTAATTTTTCAAAATTTAACATGTAAATACAACGTAAATAGACTGGAGATGATGATAAACCTAGGCATTATAGTATGTATTTTGACCATTATGAAAAACGTACTTTAGGAATTTTAATTGTTATTTCTTTCAACTATTATATATTCTGATTGTATATATTCTGAACATATACATTGTGAACTTAGTCATTTTAATTGTATGTATTTCGACCAGTATGAAAAACGTGCTTTATGAATTTTGATTAGTATATATTTTAACCATTATATTTTTCAATTTTCGGTATTTCAACTTTATGTATTTCAACCGATATGTATTTTAAACTTATACATTATAATACGTACCCTTACCAATCACCTTTCATAGTCCAAGATCCGTTTAAGAACGACCTTCACCGAACTGGTTAATGGATGAAACGTATTTTATATTAAATTTAATATGTCAATAAATATATTGTATATGGGTCGTCTAAAAAATTTCAGTCGAGGATATGATTAATTAATAATTAAAAAAAAATAACGGTTTGTTGAAGTCCATAGAATATGCAAACGTTAGGTTGCCTATTTTTTTCCCGCCACAACTCGGGTAGGCAGGTATAAACAGGTAAATCGATACTAGTAACTTGCACCGGTCTGGTTAATGGATGAAAGTTAAATGAAAATAAAGATTATTTCATTACGAACACGGTGGTACAGGGTTGTTTGCGAAAAATATGTCTTGAATTCCGGTTGTCGAATTTTATAAAGTGAAATATTGCTGCGAGTGAATATGTGCGACTCATTTTTTAAATGGACGGACTACAAAAAGCTGCTTTGCTGTAGGTATCCTCTTCTATCGCATGGGATGGTTGTTGCGAACTCTCAGTGGCACATATTCACTCGCAGCAATATTTCTCTTTTTAAAATTCGACAACCGGAATCCATATGCAATATATTTATTGACATATTAAATTTAATATAAAATACGTTTCATCCATTAACCAGTTGGTGACGGTCGTTCTTAAACTGATCTTCTACTATCCTGTCATACTACATGTGTACAGTACATACTTCATATGTAAAAGTTTGCATATGAATAAGGGTGCAGCAGTGTTTAGCTGTTTGTATACCCTAGCAGGCCTTTTGTCTAGGGTTTTTCGTAAGAAAGTTTTTTTTTTCGGCCACGATAAAACCTAGGTCTTCTACTAGCAGCTGTCATAGGTATAACTCGACTGTATCGTGTAGATGCTGTTCAATAAAGGCCCGGGAAAACCTTGCGGACGTTATTATCAGTCGTACGCTTCTTCGTAGCTATATCATATCATAGAACAATGCACGTAAAGAAAAACAAGTCACGCTCGTAACAGTAAATCTATATCGTCTTTGGTGAAGGAAACACTAGTTGTAGGTAGAGTCATTCACGATGACGCGTGCCGTGGTTCTTATTACAATGTCTGTTCTTATTCTAATTTTGACAAAATCACGCGTCTTCGTGGATGGCACTAGGTATAGTCTTAATTAGGTCATAAACTAATTATTATCATTTAGCCAACCGTTACAATACAGTACAATGCATGAAAAACCAACGCCGAAAGGGGTGTCCACTGTTAAACATTAAAAACTCCCTGTATTTCTTGACCATTTACAGAAGTCATACACACAATCTATGTCCAATTAGAAAAACATATTTCAGCGAATTCGACATACATAAATCTTTGTAGAACCAAGTAAACGAAAGTAAACCTTTACATGATACAGGCTATTGTGTGGATTACACGTTAAGTTACATGCGATGCTATTCTCTTATGTAAGCTTTCTCTGCTTTACTTTGTAAACTGTAAGATAATTATCGAGATAAAAGTCAGTAACCTCAGAAAGTGTCGGTTCTCATTTTAGATCCAAAGAATATACCAATGCTTGAAATGTTATATAAATCAACGAAAAAACTTGGGATACTGAAAAGTCTATGCGTAATGTTGCCTTTTTAATCTTTACCATCAGCTAATGGATCTACTGGATGGGCCCTTCAACAAGAGCAAATAATTAAAACATATATCGTACTTAATCATTTTTGAAAGTCGCTGAACTAATGTCGTACTGTTTGTCGGGTACGACCTTAAGTTTGTTAAAAGGACCACCCGATATAAACAGTTCAGAATGTTCAATTTTGAGATTCTCCTTATTTTAAATTAATCTATGTTATATTATATGAAACGTTTCCCAGTGATTCTAAACTATTTATTTAATTTAAAAGAAACTTGAAAAAGGAACCACTTTTCGCAATAAAATTAAAATGGCATTTACCCTCTCATCAGTATACAAAGCGTGCAAATAAATTTACACATTCCATTTCGATGTAGGTACATCGACATGGCGCACAAACCACAAACCATTATAAAAAACAATCATAATAAGTACTATAACCACGCATGTGAGTGGATAAACATCATTGGGAACTCTGTAAAAACTTAATAACCATAATCAAAATAACTACAAAGGATATAAATAAGATCTATATTACTTGAAAAAAGAAACTTGTGTCTAACATCGATATTGTAAATAAACTGAGGCCTTATTGCCTAACAAAACTGGCAACACAAACATTTTCGCCACTTCATTTTGTCACATGGCATAAGACGAGGGTAGAAAGAGATGGAGAATGCGATCGCTAACGTCAGCGTGTTAGGCAATACGGCCTCCGGACCGGGTAAAGTTTACCTGCTTATATATCAATTACAAGATACGAGCTCTTTTAAAAGCGGTGTTGAAATATGAAAATCATCTCATCAGGTTCATGAATTCTTCTTACACTGACAGTCGGCGCGTAGATTGTCGTAATAGATGAACCAAAAGTGCCGAGAGGCGGTTTCGGAACGTTCCATTCCATCTTATTCCCAAAATACTCTTTGCCAAAACACCCGTTCCAAAATAAAAGTTTCCTAAATCGACCGTATGCCAAAAGGCCTGTTTCTAATAGCGTCCGCTCCGCATACCAAAATACCCGTTTCTCGTAGCATCCGTATGCCAAAAGATCTGTTTCTCATTATACCTGTATTCCCAAAAGACCTTTTTCTCGTAGTGTCCGTATGCCATAAGATCAGTTTCTCATTTTCCGTATTGTAAAGAGTTTTCACATTACGTATTAACAACGGGTGTTTTGGGAAACGGATCATCACAAGCATATCTTTTGAGAGAAGCACATTGCGAGAAACGGATTATTTAATAAAAGGTAGTGATGGGAACGATCATTTCGGGATTAGGTCTTTTTAGGAAACGGATATCAAATCAAGCCAAACGTATCTTTTGGGAGAACCACATTTTGGGAAACACTTATTTGGGATATAAACTGATTTATTTGGAAATGGTAGTGACGGGAACGGATGCTTTTGGAAACGGAGAGAACGTTCCGAAACCCGAGTGGCGATAATTTATATTTCCTAAATAATTTGTATTTCTATACATAAAGCTTCCTTTTCGACCCGGCAGGTAAATTCAGTTACAATATTTTTCTCATACACCCATACTGTGAACACTGCTCAGAAACTGTAACTTGATAAATAAAATTAAAAGTTATCTTACATTATTTAGACCTTCATTATTGCACTTGATATGGCATCAAATCACAGTTTCTGGACATATTTTATTTGTATGAGAAAACAAACCAACTAGTGAGCTCACTAGCTCAGTGCAGGCCAAACTTCATAACAATTTAGCAGTAAGAAGCAATACTCGTAAGAACGAAGATTTCAAAAAGGTATAACACAAACTCTTCTTGATTAAGAGCGTTTATACCTGCTGATCTGGCAACGTTGCATTTTTGTTAGTTTTTCTCGATTATTCCATAAAAATTGAATGAAAATTAAAAATGTGGTCTTCAAACTCTTCTTAATATAAGTTAATGTGTCTACTCCAATAATTATTCGTGATAGACTTTTATATTCTTTAAAAACGAACAAATGTTTATTAACGGTTTTAAAAGAAAATAAAAGTCTATCACGAATAATTATTGGAGTAGACACATTAACTTATATATTAAGAAGAGTTCTATCAGACCACATTTTTAATTTTCATTAAATCTTTATGGAATAATCGAGAAAAACTAACAAAAATGCAACGTTGCCAGCTCAGCAGGTATAAACGCTCTTAATAGCAGAGGCAAGTAAAGTAGTGTCAATGTTTTCCTTTTGAGTTCTTCATCAGCGGATCAACTTCTGCTGTTGATTGCAAAGATGTAACATTTAAAACCTGCTCCAATGTAAAACAC
The DNA here is from genome assembly GCF_025370935.1 of Choristoneura fumiferana. Classification (NCBI taxonomy): domain Eukaryota; kingdom Metazoa; phylum Arthropoda; class Insecta; order Lepidoptera; family Tortricidae; genus Choristoneura; species Choristoneura fumiferana. The sequence continues at coordinate 35,212,271 of NC_133472.1, forward strand.
CGCCAAATAAATAGATTAACAACTATCAGCTCACTTTGTGATATTTATAATTGGTAAATGATTCATCTGCGATCTGGTTCGACTGTAACAATACTCGTATTGGCGCCGACCGTCTCAACGTGAAAGAATAAGAAAATAAAAAAGCCTCAGTGTGAATCAGTGAACATTCGTAAAACAAGTTTTACTTCATTCATACGGTAGACAGGTCACAATACAATAATTTGGCTAATCAATTAATTAACTCAAATAAAGTACCCCACCCGCAGTTGACGCGTCGATTCAGATACATCTGATATTAATATTATAAATGCGAAAGTGTGTGTTTGTATGTTTGTCCGTCTTTCACTTCGAAACGGACCGTCGGATCGACGTGATTTTTGGCATAGAGATAGTTTATGGGCCAGAGAGTGACAAAAGCTACTTTTTATCCCGGAAAAATGCACAGTTCCCGAGGGAACAGCGCGCGATAACCGAATTCCACGCGGGCGAAGCCGCGGGCAAAAGCTAGTAGGTACATAAATCATATAAGCGGCGCGCCAACTGAATGTGGTCATTCTAATACATATTCATAACGGTATTCCCTTGTCTGGTCTATTTTTTTGCCCAAGTTCAGTTTCTCTAAAAACTTTTAGTATAGTGAATTGTTTGTCTAAAGTAAATTTGTATAATTGCATTATTCATAATTATTATTTTGTCGAATTTTCATTTTACCTAAATGATCATTTTCATAACTCTTGTTTTGTCGAATATTATTTTATAAATTTAAAACTCACTTTGTCGATTCTTATTTTAAGTAATCATCACATAGCCGAATAACGTTTTTACTAAGATTAGAACTGCGACCAGTAAAGTAGGTTAGGTTAGGTTAGAACTGCGACCACAACAGCGCGCGAGCCGAGCGAGCGTGGCGAGCGGCCGCGGTAGCAGCCGGCGAAGCGCCAGAACCGAACTTATGTTAGACGAAATATAATTATGTCGTCAAACAATATACGAAATAAGTTTATAAAAAATCAAAATGAGGGCATTTAAAGTAAAAATTACTCGCAAAAATTAAAATTAGGTAAAATGAGAATAATGTTCAGTAATATTAGGCAAACCGAAAATTGGCAAAAAGTTGTTAGGCAAAACAAGGTACAACCATTTATAACACTTAATGCCCACACAGGGGAAAATAAATAACATTATTTCGCTAAAAAATGTATCATTTTATGAATTTGACCAACTTTATTGAGCAACGACAGTAGAAACCTTTTAAATTGGTACATTTTTCAGAAACATCATTACAGTTAACAATAAATACATAGTATATCTTGTGTCACTCAATTTATTACAAAACTTAACATTAATTATTATTATTATTGCTGAAACAAGATCGTTGCCCAGGCCCCCACGGATATTTGGTGTCTAAATTACATCTATGGTATAATATTGTAATAGGTACATGGGCACACAAAATATAAACAAGATATATCTACTCTGTATAGTAATATGTACTGACTTTGTACCACCACAAAAGTATTGCTATAATTATTATGCATGAATCCCTGAGGGCCTGCTTTGCTACTTCTCAAAATAGCTTTGAACAGAATTGACTAACATTATTTACCTATTTTATTACGACCAAAACCACTTTATAAATGATCTGTGTTAGATGGGACAGTAGTGAAACAGGTCGTCAGTGTCAGTCTCGTGGTACATCGTCAAAGCAATTATGAAAGGGTATTCGGCGAGTCTGTATTCGAAATCGCTACAAAATATAAGCGAAATTTATCTTTAACTCAGATGCCCGCCCATAATGAGATAGTATTTCCCGTATGTTAAATGTACACCAATCTCGCATATGCGCATGCCGAATACAGACCATGAAGAGAGGTCATTAGAGAAGACGTAAACGGATGCATGTCGTCGATATGATGACGCAAGGTCCATCGGTGAGACACCCGTAAAGTTAAGCGTTCATTTCATTATGGACGTAGTATTGTCTAGTCTAGGCAGCAACAACATGGGCAAGAGGGGTACGACAATTCTGTTCACACTCAGGATCAACGTAACAAACTGTACTAAAAGTACGAATACGAAAATTTACCACGGTAAATATGTCGATTAAACAAATACGACTAATGATAGAAATATTATCAGGTACTTAAAGAGAGTACATTTAATGATATTGTCTAATTATTGAATAATAAATTAATATTAAAATCGAAAGCTGAATAAATGGAATGCAAAACGGCTAAATATTTTTATCGAATGGGTTACTGGTTTTTGTGACATTTCATATGGAATTCTGACGTATGCTTACGCCCGGTACACACGACAACGATCCATCGCAGCAATTTATCTGCTCAGTTCGTCTGCGCAGATTTACCGAATGTGTGTATGGCAAATCGTTGCAGACTATTTCGATTGCACACTTGATCGATGGCAGTTACATTTTCTATTTGATATTGCGCAGTTTTATTATAGCGTGCGGATGTTTTATGGGACATGCTCGGAAAGTGCATCGTTGCACCGTGATTTGTGCACAACTGAAGATCGATTTAACTGTGCAAACAGGAATCACTGCGATATGTCGTTGTCGTGTGTGGCGGGCTTTACCATGTGGTACACGCACCTCGACATGGATAGACAAAATATATTTACGTGGGCGCCACTACAAAAACCTTAAACCTAGAAAGTCAATAATCACATTACTTTCTTGTTTGTCGGTTATCTTTATCTATCAATGTCGATGGCGCGTCTACTTAGTGAATTAGGTATTTAGCTACAACTGCAACTAAGTATCTCGCTAAATCATGATTAGAGCGATTAATGTCAAGTCACGACACCATCTAGATTTTTTTTAATCTTAGATTTTTCAATTGTTAGTTACGTATTTATCACAAATGCTATGTTTTATGGCAGACAATTTGTTAAAAATCTTGTGATATCCGAATATCGAATGGTATTCCTCTCTTACTTAGAATATTTTTTGATAGATTCAGTGGGAAGGGTGCAAGCAACAGCAACCAAAAGCCTAAGTTACTCAGGGAAAACGTAGTTTTCTATTACTAAAGAAATCGGTTTGGATGTTTGAGACGAGGGTTTCCCCTTCCGAGCCATTTTCGGTTTTAAAATAGTAGGAGCCGTAAAATGGTAGGTACGGAACTAGCAGGGCTACTACGAAACTCGAAACTCGAAGTTCGTATCGTACCGTCCCTCTCGCTCTCGTATTAAGCAGTATAAGTGTCAGAGGGACCGCAAGACACGAACTTCGAGTTTCGAGTTTCATAGTAGCCCTGCTGACTCTTTCTTATATAACAAAAAACAAGCACACACACTTAACCTCTTTATCAAATTAGGAAAATAGATAGATATGTAGACGATAGTATAGAGAAGTTTGGAAACCACCAGTGCAAAAATTTCAGTACCTAAATTATGGATTGTTTTACATTAAATATGCACACGATGTTTAGAGATAGATCAAACATGCGTAACTACCGCGGCTCTAGACGTCATCACTGACATTGACACTTGTCATTCTAACCATGATACAGCGAGCTTAATATTACCAACATCAGCCTATATTTCAGCAAGTAGCTCCGAATAGTAATGTGTTGCGTTCAAATAATCCAGGAGGCGCCTCGGCAGAGGCAGGTTGCTTATCAGGTCCCGCCGTACGTATTTTAATATCACAAACCTGAAATTACATATTACATGTTGATTAATATTCAATGACACATTAGAATAAATTATTGTCTATGATTGAGGTCATTAAAAAATAGTACAAACAAAGAGTCAAATAAAAAAAAACTTAGCTTTCACGCCTAAACCGCTGAATCGATTTTGATGAAATTTGGTACAGATAGAATAGACCTTGGGAAAAAACATAGGCTATCTTTTATTGAAGAATTAGTCCTTTTGTGTTGGCAGGGTAGAATACACGTCGTATTGCTAAAATGTGGCTACCCGCAAAATATTTTTCATCACACTTGCTCGTAAACAGTGTCGTAACATGCAGGCTACCTTGGTTGCAACCCCCCAAATAAAACCCTCGACCTTAATGTGCTTGTCATGAAACCCGTGGTCGGTAAATGAGTCATTGTGCGTACAAATTGTCTTGTCATGAAGCCCAAGGTCGGTAAATGAGTAAATTGCCCGTACTGATGGTGCTGCGCATGGCGTAGCAGCAGGACCACATGCACACGCGGCTCAGGCACATGCTGAGGGAGGGGGAGGGCGACGCTGCCAAGAGCGCAGCCTAAGGTATCGCCAATATTTGGAACAATTATATTTTTTCTTTTAGAAATATAAAATTTTACTCGCAAATGTGATGAAAAACATTGTATGTCGCACGGGCGGTGAATTTCGAACGTCGTCGGTTTTAGTACTTAGAATCTCGGGATTATTCGTGAGAGTGCGTTAAGTACATGTTCACACGAGTGAAATTCGTACAAAAACTAATACAATGGATACACACAACGACACAAGATTAGTAATGATTACACTTTAAACACGTTTGCTAATGTCGTTCAGAAATCAAACAAAAGATCGGTTTTCTTATTCATTCTCATGCGAATCTTCAGGAAAACGAAGAAAACCGAGCGCCATTAACATTCTAGTAGTAATTTTATTACACAGCCTGTAGATATTACCTGCACATGTGTTGCAAGCTCTGTACGCGCTTGAACCTGGATACTGGGTACAAGAGTTGCACTCTCACTGGCCCCAGGACCGGCCTCAAATTTAAGAAGAACAGGTATCTGCCGCTCCTTGACGTTTCCACCGCATTCTCTATGAACTCCACTATTGTCTGAGCCTTGAACATTGTACAACCGCCGAAGCAGAAATTACCTGAAAATGCAAGTTTCAATCAAATTCCTTTCCTTCCTTTCCCTTCATCCCCCTACTCGGAAATTCGTGGAAAGCGCGAGGTGAGGTCCACTCATTGTCAACGCGCCGTCTGCGCCTGGACAGGTGGGACAATGAGTGGACGCCGAAAGTCGAGGCGGTGCTGGTCGGGTGCCGGGTGGCTCTAATGAGCTGTAACCTAAAGAATCCTTTTTTTAGGGTTCCGTACCCAAAGATTGACAATGGAACCCTATTACTGATACTCCGCTGTCTGTCTTTCTGTCCGTCCGTCCGTCTGTCACAGGGCTCTATCTCTTGAGCCGTAATAGCTAGGTACTTGAAATTTTCACAGATTATATATTACAGTGACCGCTACAACAAATACGAAAAATAAAATAAAGTTAAAAATTAAAGGGGGTCGTTATACAAGAAACGTGTTTCATTCGGCGGCGCGGGCAACGCGAGTGACCCTATGTTGTTTTTAATGTTTAACTACTTATTAATTTGCAATTTTATTAGTGCTATTTTATAAAACCTTCGATAATATAATCATCATCATCATCATCTCAGCCTATATATGTCCCACTGCTGGGCACAGGCCTCCATAATATAATATAATAATTGTCTTTATTTTTTTGTGCAGCATTTAGACTAAATAACAATTTATGATCCACCAACCTCCGACACACACTACACACACTTCCTAAAAAATGTTCGTTATAATTCATACTAAGTAAAACTATTTATTTACAAGGTCAAATTCGTCAGGTTAAGATTTATTCACTAATCCATAATAAGTACGCGCCGTCGGCCGAATTACCGCGTTCAGCCACTTTTTTTTTCTCGGCGCATGGCAAGAGTCTAAAGCGCTATTCAGCCTTCGACAGGGCGACAGCCAAAGAGGATGAGAATTTAAAATTGTTCTTTATTCAAAATACTTGCACCTAGTGCTTACATTTTGGTGATAGATATGTTTTTATTGACTTGTAATGTAATGTAACTAGTTATGTTTGTTTGGGTGGAATTAATATTTCAACTTAAATTTGAAGTGGATTGCTTCAACCGATTGAGCTGGAACTTTGCATGCATGTATAATAAAACGACACGACCGCATCGATTTTGGTCTCATTTGATTCGTCTTGACGACTACCTACTTTGGTAACCAGGGGCAAAAAGTACCGCCAGCAAAAAAGCTTGTATTAGAATTATTTACAAAAAAATATTACTGAACTATTTGTTTTTAAAACATTTTACGGATGTGCGGAACCCTTCATGCGCGAGTAGCTCGCACTCGCACTTGACCGATTTTTATAATATAACATAGGACACCCAGACAATAAATGTTTATCGAGCAGTGGGCTCGAGTTATTTAACAATGAAAAGGGAAATATGTAAGAAAGGAACTCGTGGATGCAATAGCATAATGCCCATAGTATACAGTCTGGCATTCCTTATTTGTTTGTCAATTGAATATGAACATATGATAATATGAACAATAACCAATCACTCCTAACTAACACGTACTTCCATGTTCAACTAATTTTATGAATCATACATACATATATCATCATCATAATCAGATTTGAAGAGAATTCCGAAAAAGACTTCTTAAAAAGAATCGGCTTTTAATTAAAATTAGTTTCAATTCAGTTCTTATGGACATATATTTTAACTGAAAGTATATAAAAGCTCAATGGGTACTATACTGTATACAGTAATACGTAATTTCGTATGTGTTTCTCTTTTTATTTAATACTTCTTAATTGAATGTAGGTCATAAAGGCAAGAAATATAATAAATAATTCATTGTTTATCAAGTTCTTAGTCGTAGTCTTGCAGATATGAAATAATAATTTACATCCATACTTACCCTGATCATGTTCAATCCTTACGTGTCTCAGTCCATTTAGCTTAAACGTTAAAGTAAATATGTAATGATCGTCGCTGCTGTCGCGTACTATAAACGACCCATCAGGTTCATTGGACAGGATCTTCTCAGCAGCCTCTACTGATATAGGACCCCAGTACCAGCCATACTAAAACAATTAGAAATCTGATAAAACTTAGAGCTTGTACAATTAAACGTAAGGGTTGATAAGAAATCGAAAAAGGTAAGAAAATACTACTGGAAATAATACTGGAAGAGATCCCTTAAAGGGATAAGTGTTAATTTCATGTGTTTTTATGGGGTCCATATCGGCTCGCATACTTATTGAAAGTCCGAATGTAGGTAATGTTTGTCAGAATGATCGTTTGTTATAACTATTTCTTCTCTGAATCCAATGATTGTCCAGAATTGTTATAAAACAAATTTAACCTAACCTATAGTTTTCTATAGGACGATTATTTAAAATTTTCAGAAAAATTTAAGGTTTCAGTGGGAAAAAAACTATGACAAACGATGATTCGGACAAAAATTACGGTATGACTAGCGAAGAGTATGCGAACTTTGGCGCTCCCGTTTTTATGTTACAATAAAGAGTTTACAATACAATACGAAATATGAGACGGTGCAATGGAAGAAGGTAGGTATCACACAAATTCACATAATGTTGATTATGTACAATACTGACACTACCGAGCGAATAAACGGCGTTTTTTTTTCGTCATTATCCTATAGAAAATTTTGAAAGACAGTATCAATCTAGTTTGATCAAGGTTGTAGCGACTTGCGCATCCAATGTCTAATAATCGTTTGAGGGCCATGAAGTTTTTCCAATGAAAATGCTTGATTGTTATTTTTAGTTAACTTTATCCTTACGCACTACCAGTTGGGCACTGGGCAGTAGTTTTTGATCAGCAAAGCCGACCCCAAGCTATTACTGCACCTGTTCAGCCTATCCGGCCTACTGTACCTACACGTGCGACAAAGCCGAGCGACTTCTTTACAAGCATGTATTCGATATTACCGCCCAGCCCGGCTTATATGTAGGAATAGCAACCTTTACATTTTTAGTGTAGGTCGGCCACCCAAAAAAATAGGTGGGGGACTTGAACGTCGGTAGATATAAATGGGCACCGGGAAGGGGGTTTGCACACTTTGCACCCCCACGGCGTAAAAGAAAATACATAGAACAAAACTAAGATACAGAATGAAACCTATAAATGCACCTTCCTATATGCAGATGCCAGATCATCCCCCATCAGCATCCATCTCAAAATAATCCTACCGGCGCCCATGTAGATATAGAATGTTATTTTATTAAAGAAGCGTTTTGGGGGCACCTACAGTCAGCAGTAGGCCTTTCCAGATTAAAAAAACGAAAATCACTTACATCTTTAACCCTCTGAATGGAGGTTGCGAAGTCCATGACAGCATCGTCGTCGTTGACGCGACGCGACGAGTGCGGCGCCGGCGCCGGCGGCAGCGGCGGCAACGCCCGCCGCACAGCCGCCGGCGGCGACTCCCGGCCCTCCACTCGCTCCACTTCGCCTCCCGACTCTCTCTCCACACCCGTCCTCCGCCAACGAAATAAATTACAAAAACTCTGCTTCAAATTCAACGACAAAATCCTCACTGGCGACATCTTCTTCTGATTACCCACTTTCTTAACACTCTTATCACTCTTATCTATTTCTATAACGTCTTTAGGAACCTCTTTATGCTTCTTATACTTCACATTTATGCCAAAAGAATTTTTATTAGGCTTCTTGTGATTATTATTCGCCTCGACCGCAACGCAAACTTCGTTTTCCTTGGACGCGTTAATCTTGGCGTCTTTCGTTGGCCGCACGTGTATCTGGACGTTCGGAATTATTATATTGTTCTTCTTGTTTAAAGTATTCCTGCACTCTGAATCGCTAGAGCTAGAGTACAAGGTATGCAAATATTTCCTCATTTCACGCAACGTCAAGTGTAGTGAATCTGTCTCTGAATCGGATATATTTTTCTTACACGACGAACTTGGCAAGCTGTGCCTTTTATTTTTGGAATCTTTATGTCTAGTTGTTGTTTCCTTTGGCTTATGATTATTATCGGTTTGAACGTAGTTAGTGGCGGTGTTTTGTAGAGTGCTTTTGCCGCGTTTCTTATTTGTTCTAGGAGGTTTCTTGCATTTACTTCTCACATTGCTATGACTAGGACGCACCATGTCGATGGGGACGGCGTAGATATCGCTGTCGAAGGGTACATTGTACATGTCAGTTATGTCGGATGTCTTAGCTGATAGCGTGTCGTGGGAGATGGCTTGCGTTATGAAACTGGAGTCGTCTTGGAACTGAGTGATGAGGGAATTGTGACTGCTGGAGAGACGTGAAGTGAGGGAGTTTCTAGAGGACGGGCGGTTGCCGCGGCACGGGCTCAGGTGCAGTAGCCGAGGACTCGCGAACCTGTGGTTCAAACACTGCCGACGCTCGTACAGTGACTCTGGCTTTAATTTTCTTGCGTAGAGAGGAGACACGTGTCTCGTAGTCATCGGAATATCAAGACTCGATGTTTTTGAGTTATTTACAGAGTCATTGTTAATTACGACGGACGGAGGCACGAACACTGCCGTACATTCGATTATATTAACCGAGACAGGATCATCCTGTAAATTAAGAAAATATTAAACGTTAATCAATACAGTACCTGGGCGACTGAGCTTCGCTCGAGCTAAAATTAGAAATCCCGCGTTTCACCGAGATATGTAGATCGAGTTTTCGCCCCCGAAAACCTACAGAAAATCTCAACGAAATCATTAAAATTGTTTCTGAGATCACCATAATAAATAAATTACAAGTATTGCTCGTTTAAAGGTAGTACATAGATACCTATTACGTATTTTATTATCTACATATTCACAAAAATTATCACAATCTGTGAAAATAAAAAATAAATAACTGTGCACCAGAAATACCTGAAATTCTAGAGGAGGCTCAATAGTAGTTATCAAGCCTTTTCCGGGGCCTTTTTTGACAGTGTTAAAAAAATCACCACACATGCGCTCGGATGTCTCGGTTGACTCGCATAGTGACAGAGACTTTTCATCAAAGTCGCTTTCTTGGAGCTAAAAAAAAAAAGAATTAATGTTATTTGTATATCTTGTTGACTGAAGGAATAAGTATAATTCATATATACATTATGTACAGTTGACTTCTGAACCATTTGATTTCTGACCCATTGTAGTGTAGAATGTTTTCACAGTAAGTGTCATACTGAACTCTCTTGTCAAGCAATACATTGTCACTATGTCTTTTTCTATGAAAAGGTTCCACAGTGGGTCAAGATTTAGTTGGTTTGATAGTAGGTACATTATAAGGTGTTAAAATTTATAATTCTGTACTCTACATCTTTGTCTTCAAAACAAACATGTTTTCGCACCCACTCATTATAATCTTGATTTTTCATGTATTTTATTTTATGTAGGTATTCATTGTAGGCAAGATATTACAAACACATCATACATCAACACAAAAATTAGCTATTTCTATCTTATTTTCAAAATCTTTACTAACTGTCTGTAATATTTTTGCATATATTCGCAAGCACAACAATAAATAACTAACAATGTAACAATATTATGTAAGCATTCTTGTTATAACACATTTAACATTATATTTTGAAGGTAAATACGGATATTTTTTTACAACCATACTCATACAGTTGAGGAAATTGAATCACATACCAGGGTGGGGGGGACCTTTTCATAATAAATTTCGGGGTGCCCCTTGAAATGTCGACAAACTATTTATCGAACTTCATTATATCGAAAAGAATTCATAGTATATTTAATACTAGTAATTTCACTTCATCGACTAAACAATACCTACAGTAGCGAACAAAAGTATTTTGACTCCAACAAAAGTTTCGATATTATGTTAATCATATTAGTTATGCCTACGTATTTGTTCCTAAAATAATGAATGGCTTAAGACATCTTCAAACTAGGCAAAAAGTTCAATTTCTTTTAATAATATAAACACTAGCCCCAAAATTTTACAGTTCAAAATCATTTTGACAAGTATATTCTTTTAATTTTTTACTAAGAATAAGCATGCATGTCACAAATATTTCATGTATAAATATCAGTAGACTACTTGTAACATGCCGAAATACAAAGAATATTCAAACGATATAAAACAGGTTGTTGCGGCTGCGCTCAAAAAGGGCAAGTCGCAAGCTGAAGTTTCACGAACTTTTGGAGTATCCCGCCCGACAGCTTATTAGCGTTTGAAATAAATTGTTTGAGGCTCGATAGAATGTCCTTAACAAGCCTAAAAGTGGTCGTCATCGAAAATGACTTTAACAACTGATCGTGTAATCAAAAAACTTTCCACAGAAGATCCGCGAAAATCTGCAGAGGCGATCAAAGACAAATAAAAAAAAAAAAAATTTTAAACAATCTATTAAGATATGGCTTGCTAGAAAATGTTACTATAGTATGAATGATTTCTCAATGATGAAAGTTGACATATAATTTTACGTTATGGTATTGTATTAGCTATGATAATTTGAAACCTAGTCGTGTGAATAGTTGGATAAATTGTAATGATTTTAAAATTGTTAATAATGTCCCAGCTAAAATGTATGTACACCTGAAAAGGTAGGGTCTGGTGATACTCTATTTTCATGTATTATAATCTGCAAATGTAACCCATGTCCCACATACATCGAATAAAATTATTATTATTATTATTATAAAAATAAAAATTTCAACAAATATATTCATGTTTCCACTGTTAAACGACGCCTGAGAGAGTGAGGATTATATGGCCGACTCCCGTCTAAAAAGCCGGATACTTCGGGAAAGAATAAGACGGCGAGATTAGCGTTCGCAATTTGTCACACACAAGTCGTGGACCAGTACTGATTGGTCAAAAAATGTATGGAGCGACGAGAGTCAGTTTAATTTAATGCCATCGGATGGCATCAAGTACGTGGGACGTCCACACATAACGACACGATGTAAGATACCAAGTACCCTACCCACGTCAAGCATGGTGGTGGCAATATGATGGTTTGGGAACGATTTTCTCGCCACGGAGTCGGCCCCCTCGTTAGAATTTACGGGATAATGGATCGATTTGTATACGAAAATATACTCAATACACATCATGATACCTTATACTAAAGAAAATTCAGCACGATAATGACCCCAAACATATCCAGGCGTTGTTAAAGTGAAAAAAAATAAAGATTTTTTGAATAGCCCAGTCAAAATTCAGATCTAAATCCCATTGAACACTTGTGGGAAGAGCAGGATCGCAGAGTAAGGTGCAGAAATTCCTCTAGCTAGGAGGCTTTTTTTTCGAGCACTTAAGTCAGAGTAGGCGAACAGACCTTATGAACGGATATACAAAAGTTAGTAGACTGTATGCCAGCTCGATGTGCCGCTGTAACGAAGATTAGAGGCTTTGCAACCAAGTATTAAGCAAATAGTTCATTTTAACAAATCACCAGCTCGGCAAGGCCAGTGATTGTAAATGTCAAAATATATTTGAACGGTCTGAACTGAATAGTTAAAAAAAAAGTTTTTCATTTAACGTAGGTACGTGGTTTTTTTATAGTAATGGTAATGACAAGTGGAAAAGCAAGAAGCATAGGCTCAGTTTACGTATTTATAAATTATTTTAAAATAATTACTGTATTAATAAAAATTAAAAAAGATTTTTATTTGCCAAAATACTTTTGATCGCTATACTGTACATATTAAAACAATTATTAGAACAACAGTAGGTACAAGGATTATTATTTGCTTAAAAATATATTTCATCAACTATTCATGAGACAGAACAACTAAATATCGCTGTTTATTTCTTCGACGTATTATTATAATATAATAACTATACAAGTGATAAAGCGTAGTGCACATTACATAATAAAACCACTAGTACATATCATCAACTTGATGCTTGAAAATGGTACATTCCCAGATGATCTAAAAAAAGCAATTATAGTTTCTGTGTACAAAAAAGGCGAAAAAACAGAAATCGGTAACCATAGCCCTATTGCCCTAATCCCAAATTTCACAATTTTTTTTTAAAGTAATTTATTCTAGACTAATGTCTTTTCTTAATAACAACAGTATCCTGGATAATGCACAATGCGGTTTCCGGAAGTATCTGTCAACGTTACCTATATGCATTATTAAAAATAATGAAAGGTGTTTGGAATGCATTGGACATGAAATCCCCTGCGTGTGCGCTCTTATTATACAATACATGTCGAGTGTTGGGCAAAATTTAGTTTGACTAATGATTGATGACTAATGTTAGATACGTCAATCATGAAATGACTAATGATTTGTTAGTTTAGTCATGTTATGGTGATTGATGATTGATTAGTTTCAATCTTAGTAAAGTAATCATGATTGATCGTTTATGATTACCGTTATTGAATATCGTCAAAATGTCGTCCGTCACTGAGTGAGTATGGACAAAACAAATTGGTCAAGTGCGAGTCGGACTCGTACATGCAGGGTTCCGTAAACAGTTCAGTAAGTTTTTTTGCTGCCTGTAGGTACTTTATGCCCCTGGTTACCAAAGTACTCGTCAAGACAAATCAAACGAGTCCAAACTCGATGCGGTCGTATCGTTTATCACAGTGTTCCTATGGTCACCCGCTAGCTTTATCATCAGATCAACTCCATGTTATAATAATAATGCATTTTCATCGGATTTATACATGCGTGCAAAATTTCAAATTTGAGTTGAAAGATTCCACCCGAGCAAACATAGTTACATTACACTGCAAATAAATATAATGCTTGTAATAAGTTTTTGTTAAACAAGCTTTTTTGCCGAATGTACTTTTTGTTGACTGTACTTGCATTGTCATCTAAACTACATATCTGTACCAAATTTCAAGTCGATACTATTAACTATTGAGGAGTTCAGGGCAGGAACACCAAGATGTCTCGATAACTCGAACAGAAGTACGACGAACGAAACACAAACATTAACATTCCGTTAGAAGCATCAATCACATCACATGCATGGTCGTGATTAAAACTAACGATTGAATGACTAATGATTTGTGGCGTTAGTCATGATTAGTTCAATCATGATTAAATCAATCACGATTACATTAGTCATGATTGATCAGTTGATTGACGAAATTAGTTGATTTGCCCCACACTGATTGACTGTGTGGACTACTCAATCCTACTTAGGTTACTTGAAAATATTGGTATAAGAGGGGTTGCACTCAGACATATGGAGACATATAATATATTAAAACGTTTGCAGGCAACGCAAGTAATATTTTATAACAAGCGCTGTAATTGTTTCCAGACGAAGACGTCTCCATTCTTAGAGAATAAGCTGGGTGTAACGCAGGGAAGCATATTAGGTCCGTTATTCGTTCTAATTTACATTAATGAGTTCTCCGAAGTTAATCCACACATAAGCGCTCTCTTTCCAGATGACGCTTCTGTTCTTATATTAGGCAAGGGATTAAGCCACGCTGAATATGAGACGTCCATAAACACCACACTAGGAAATATTGTAGTGGTTGGCTTCTTTGAATCTAAGTATCAGAGGGCCTACTCCGAAGTTCAAAAATCAAAGTTCGTATCGTACTGTCCCTTTCACTCTCGTATTAAATAGTAGAAGTATCAGAGGGACGGAACGACACGAACTTTGATTTTCGAATTTCGTAGTAGCCCCGCAATTTGTCAAAAACCAAGTATATTCAATTCAGACCCTATCAAGCTAAAGCAGCCCAGCTTAGTATAAACTATAAAGGCACACCTATAGAAGAAGTAAATTCATATAAATTTTTAGGAATTGTTATTGATTTGTTCCTTAACTGGAAACAGCACATAGAGATGGTTAGTGGCAGGTTGAGGTGATTTTGTAATGGTTTGCAAATATTAGTAAAAGTTGCAGATACTAAGACAGCATTATCAGCATATTATGGATATGTGTACTCAATTTTAAATTACGGAGTTATGTTCTGGGGGTTCTTATGGGGCAACCCTGCGGAATTTCAAGTTAAGGATACCACTAGACCAGTAAGAAACAAATATAAGTTAAATTTAAGCGTGCCAGAATCGAAAATGGTCATTGTACGCAAAGGAATGTATTATAATAGCATAAAAAATTTCAACCACCTACCCCAACATATAAAAGTGATGTCCGGAGCTAAGTTTCAAACATTAAAAAAAGTAATGAAAATGTTTTTATAGTTTAAGGGAGTATTTTGAATTTAATTTTGATGACAATATTGTGAGTTGTAACTAATCATTATCTTCAAATCATTACCCTAATGTAGTAACATGACTAAGCAATTTTTATTTTATTTGACATTGAAATTAATGCATGTATTAGTTCTGTGTCTGCTATTGTATGCTCCACTGGGGCAGATTATGTGTGACTTACTATCAAACTTATAACAACTTCACCAATGTGTATACCATAATCATTCAATAAATCTATTATTATTATAACTCTTTATTAATTTTTTTATTCTTCTATTATTATTATTATTATTCTCTTTCTATATTTTTTATTCTTAGGATTAGGTTGTATAGTAGTTTTATAAGAAGGTCCCTGAAACGTAGCCAGGTCACCGACGTGAGAAGGTCTACATCAGGCCCTGTTAGGGCCTTGTAGAGCCGCCCGTGTTGCTCCTTGCTCTTCCATACGTTCTTGCGATCTTCCGTGCTCATTACCATAGGACTGCGCCAATTATTATTATTATTATAAAACACCAGAAGAACTACAACCTCAAAAAACATCTCTACCAGAAAAGTATGTTAGGTTAGGTTAGAACTGCGATCCCAACAAAAATTAATTGCTACCAAAAAAGTAGGTTAGGTTATAAAACTACTTAGAACTGCGACTGCAACCCCATCAAAAATAAATCGCTACCAGTAAATTAGGTTAGGTTAGAACTATGATCCCAAGAAAAATAAATTATTAATATTGATAAGGCACTTTCATTACTGAGACTGCAATTAAAAGTTAAACATGTGTATCAAAAAGTAATCAAAATACCATGCACAGGGGGCCTACCACACTCTCTTAATACAATCACTAGTCTTTCAGAAACGTCAAATGCTACCTCAATGCCACGAGCCGCTGATGTTTAAAATGCTATAAAAAACATGACAATAGACGACACTGATTTGACAGAAATGACGGCATATTAACAAGAACACTTTATTGTTAATGTGCTCAATGGAAAAGTGGGGCCTATGGTTATAGCAAAACCAATACCAATAGAATTTGCACGTTTATTCAGTAAACTTAAGCACACACACAAACAGCACAGCACTAGTGGAAACAACTGAGCGGAGCAAGGATAGGTATGAATCTTATCTATTAGTTCACAAGAAACACATTTCTCGCAACACATCCTCTCATATCTCTGGCGTAAAAGCATCCTAAAAAGCCTTATTTCTTGGCCGTTATCTCCTATATGCTGTAATAAATGCTTTTGACTATAATTGGATCTGGTACTATAAAATTATTTCTGTTTCTATATCGAGGCAGAGCAGTTAAACACTTAAAGGCAGTTAGTTTTGAATTAAGATGGTAATACAGATGTCTGTTACTCAATATACATCAGGAATAGCAGTTAAATAGGCCCTAAGTATTAGAGTAATAAGATATTAGAGAAGAAAGAGTAAGAAGAACTAGACTTCTCGCATATTTGCTTGCTTGATTCATTGGCCAGCTGAATTGTAGCATATCACTAAATTCACATGGAAATTGGCCAAAAATACTTAATTGTTGCCTGTTACAATGCATGAAGAACACTGAAGTGGATTTTATGACTGTGGACTTTGCAATTGATGGGATCATACCATATCTCCAGAGTTCAAATTGTAGATATAAATTTTGCTCAGATTCATTTGGTTGTTTTAGCATGAACTGATAAATATACCAACTCATCTACACATGCAAGAGCTTATGAACTTAATATTTATTGGATTTACTTAACTCACTCCAATATCATGCTAAATGTTTTTAAATTATTACTTTAAGCACAAATAATATCTCTCATGGTATAAGAAACAATTTTTTATGCACATTTTTTAAAAATTATAGTAAAACCAATAAAACCATACAGTTAATGTCGGACTTGCTACAAATCCCTATTAGTAGGAAATATATTCAGCGGCACAAAATTTGGCCCCCTCCATACCAAATTACCTATTTCTGCATACTTTGAGGGCCAAATTTTTTGCCACTGTATCCATAGTATTCTGATTTACATATAGTATCAAACATATACATGCATGCAACCTTTTTAAATTGTTAATAGTAATTGAAGACTTATAATTAGGTACATGACTTAATTGGCGAAACTAGGAAATTATTTTTGCTCGCAATTATTCGAAATCGCTGAAGATAAACACGCAAAACATATGATTATAATCTTACATCTTAATGCAGTCATACAAAAACGTAACAATTTGAACAATTTCAAGGGAAGTACAGTACTGTGTTACGAAAGAAGGAACTGACCTCGGATGTAACGTGATGCCAGCCGCTAGCGGAGTCGCTCGAGAAGGAACCACTCGTGATGAGTAGACCGCTGTCTTCACTTAACGGAGGTGCCTCGGAATGTGTTGAAAACGAAGGCGGCGACTCCATCACCCAAACAATATCACTTCAAACCTTTTACCACACATAAATTGGACGATATATACACTAAATTATAAAAAAACATCAATGTACACTGTTAATAATTATATTTATTAACACAAAATTAATAAAAATCCTCTCCTCGCCTCTAGCGAGCTTATAGCTCATTCAAGCTCATTCTTTGAGCTCGCTCATTTCATTCATTTTCATTTCATTGCCAGACGCCAGTTTCTGCAGGGTTACTACTTGGCTACTACGAACGAACGAAACGAAACACGAAACGGGTGACACTCTTTCCCGGCCCGGATAACACCAACATGGAAATACCGGCCCTGTTTTTTGTGCACTCGCCCATAGAAACTGACAGGAGCTTCTATGGGCGTTTACTTGAAAAATGGGGTCGGTATTTCCATCCCGGTATTATCCGAGCCGGGAAAGAGAGTCACCCCACGAAACGAAACTCGAAGTTCGTGTCGTGCGGTCCCTCTGACACTTACACTATTTAATACGAGAGCGAGAGGGACGGTACGATACGAACTTCGAGCTTCGTAGTAGACCTGCTGGTGTCAATCTGACAGCGCCATATTTTTTTAAATAACAAGAACCAACAACACAAAATATAATGTAGGTATTTCCATTACGGTATTGTACGTTCGGTAAATAGTGTCACCCCAAAATTAGCGTGACACTATCCCGGCCCGGATAATACCGGGATGGAAATACCGACCCTGTTTGTCGTGTGGGCCAATCCACGAAAATTCAATAATGGCGAATATATGCTAATAATAAATTCAGTATCACGGCTGCGTTCTTTTTCACTTTGCATGACGTTTCTCACACGTTTTTACATAAGTTGCATGTATTATAAATAGTCTATGACAAATATTTAATTAATTATTACAAAAGACACGCACCAAACGTCATCGCCAATTAAAAAAAAAGTTAAATAGTAAACTTCCTTACTCATTTACTAAAAATTCACTGCGTTGTTTCCGTGTTTCTTTTCATATTTCTAAAGTACACATGACCTAGAATAACATAATAAATTATGAAAGAATTATTATGAAAGAAACATAATAATAATGAATAAAATAAATTTGTCACGAAAATTCGTCAACACCGTTGCAGCACCGTCAAAGTTAAATTTATCGAATGTTCTTACTACCTACCGCGATCGAGAGGCCGCGCATTCTTTCCTCAAGACCTCTTGCTAATAGTGGTGGAGCACATGCCTACTTTTCCCTCGCAGAATTATCAAATTTTGGATTTACATTTGCTTGTGGACACTTTGTCACACTTTTGCATCCTTACCAACAACAAAGAAAACAAGGAAAATACCAATATTACATATTTTTTAACTATTTAGGCTTGTGTATTTTATGAACAATACAATAAAAATCGCTGGCGGTGCTCTTTCAGAATTAGTATTCAGTTAAAAAACATATATGAAGTCATGTTCATCATAACCATCGTCATCATTGCCATTTGTTTTTTGATAATGGTAATGATTATAAGTGAACGGTAATGACGTAATTGCGTTTTTATCTTATAAAAATTACGGTTATGTATGATGTTTGCTTTTAAGAAGTATTTAAATTAGTTCATCGACACCCCGCGGGACCTATGCAATTTCCTGGAATAAAAAATATCCTTTGTCCGGGACTCAAAGTATCTTTATACCGAATTTCGTCTAAATCGTAGTCAAAATACCACAAACGGGACTTATAACGCTAAAACACACTAGTTATATTTACCTCGATGTTTCAACCACATTACAGTGGCCGTGGTCACGAGTAGACTAAAGTGTGGGGTGTCAAGTCTGTCTAGCAGCGCGATCCCTTCGAATCACCTGCACTTGATCACAAAAAGTACCGGCACTCGTATCTCGAACTACCCGCACTTGGTCATTCTTATTTGTTACCCCATCACACTGACACACAAGACTAACAACGTCCTATCGTCCCTCCGAACATTCATCATGACGCCGACACTTATTTATAACAAGATTCCATGAAGACGAAAGCTTATATCCCATGTACCTCTTTAAATTTTTGTACTTTTTCATTTCATCCGCTTCACCTACCATTCTTGAGTAGAAATGACATTCCGTGGAGAGGATTTTGGGATTGTGAAGCTCAATCCAGTGGTTTGGTCCTGACTCTAATAAATGTTCGGCTATAGCTGACTTATTCACTTGGCGATTTTTAACAGCTGCAATATGTTCCTGTCTCTCTCAGCTATTGTTATTTTCGTCTGTCCGATACCGGAAGTACCACAGCTACAATCAACCTTATTAACACCTGGTGTTTGGAAGCGAGCGATATCTTTGGGTGGCCAAAGTCGCGAGGCATATTCGGGCACCCAAGGATGTCGTTTCCTTCCAAACACCAGGTGTTTATAAGGTTGATACAGCTTTTAAAAATCGCCAAGTGAATAAGTCAGCCATAGCCGAACATTTATTAGTCAGGACCAACCACTAGATTGAGCTTCACACACAATCCCAAAATCCTCTCCGTGGAACGTAATTTGTACTCAAGAATGGTACGTGAAGGGGTTGAAATGAAAAAGTACAAAAATTTCAACCGGGACCATGGATATAAGCTTTCGTCTTGATGGAATCCTGTTAAAAATAAGTGTCGGGGTCGGGATGAATGTTCGGAGGGATGATCGGACGTTGTTAGTGTTGTGTGTCGGTGTGATGGGGTGACAAATAAGAATGACCAAGTGCGGGTAGTTCGAGATAAGAGTGCCAGTACTTTTTGTGATCACGTGAGTGTAGTTCAAAGAAATCGCGCTGCTAGGCAGACTTGACACCTTACACTTGTCAACTCGTGACCCCGGCCACTGTAGTGTAGTTGAAACGTTGAGGTAAATATTACTCGTGTGTTTTAGCGTGATAAGTCCCGTTTGTGGTGTTTTGACTATGAGCGAAAATCACGAAAGCTTAAAACATTTCATCTAAATCGGTTCAGTGGTTTAGACATGATGAAGTAGCAAACAAACAATCAAACAGACTTACAAACTTTCATATTTATAATATTAGCGGGATTCTTTTAAACCCCACTTTCGTACTACGTTTCATAATTTTGAAAAATGTGTGATTTATTATAATAAAACATTGCAAAAGGGACATCACTAGGTACACTAAATAAAACTAACTTCTATGAATGTGTAAATAAACTTCCCTCGTGGCCTAAAATAACTATTATGCGATTTAATTTTACTGGACTATTACTATGGTTTCTATTTTTATAATTAAACATAGTTTATTAAAACTATTTGTCAGAATAACTTGATTTCCACAGAATTATCCAAAAATAACTTCATCGTTGAATGTATATAATTGTACTTAAGAATTTTTCCTTACCTTTATCTGTGCCTTTATACTATTTGGTTGTCATTGTTATTATTGTTATTTAAGCCGTTGTGTTGTGATATTTTATTTTTAGTGATTAAAAACAAAAAAAAATATATTTTTCGTCATTAGGTCATTACTGTCAACACGTCGTCATTACCAATATAAAAAAAAACATTACCATACTAAATACATCATTACCATTGCATTCATGTAACTTTGAGAGTCTATAACTTCTGATTCGCTTGTTGAATTTTAGTGCCTTTAGTAGTTTTGTGAATGTTATTAAAAAAATATTTAATTTTATAGCGGTTTGCACGCATTTCCGATCACTTTTTTAAAAATCATCAAAATAAATCAGAAAGAATCAAAACGGCGGACCTACCCCGTGTACACGCCCATAGAATAGAAGCTCCTGTCAGTTTCTATACGAGCGTGTATGTACACAAAAAACAAACAGGGCTGGTATTTCCATTACGGTGTTATCCAGGTCGGGAAAGAGTGTCGCCCCAAAATAACACCTTCAAAAATTCTAATTCATTTATTTGTGATTGAGACGATTGAAACTCAACGCTAAGGTAAATTGAGCCGTGAAATTGTAAATTACAATGCATTAAATGAAAGCCGCCAGTTCCTTGTATTTTACCATGGCGGAAACGCAAGTTGCCCACTTAGTGAATGATATATTGGTAAGTAACACTAGCTTGTTATTATTATTAAATATAAAATTTATAAAATTAGGCGTATGTATTATATTTGTACTCCTACACTTAAATTACATATTAAATACAAACCGTTTTTCTGCTTGTTAGTATTTTTTCGCGTCATAATAGTTAAAAATAATTTAAATAAAATTTCAACAGAAGGTAGTTTTCTAACTAGGGATCGACATAGGCAACAGGAGATCAAAGGTTGTCTAATTTATTTATAGTGATATTAGCTAGTATAATACCTAGTTTTTATTCCATGTCTACCTATGTCATAAAAGAAACTTATATGCTTAATTTTATCTTTAAACAACTGTAGATTATTTAAATAAAAAAAGTTTTTGTACCTATTTGCTGAGCGGGTTTTAAGTCCACGTCTCTAGCCGAGTATGCTGCCAATTGTATTATGTTGCACCCATTCAACCCACCCATAATTAATGTTCACTTGCATATAACTGTTAACACAACACAAATATACACAGCTCGAAAATGTACAGGGATAGTACCGTAAGTAGTCCCAAGTCTAAAGAGTGGCCTACGAGAAGTAAATTGTGAAAAATCACAGATGCCACAAATATTGCTTTTGTGCAATAATAACTCGATTTTGCAGTCGCTAAGCACTCTCTTGAAAATAATCTTGATGGTGCCCATGTCTGGCTCTGTCACCAACCCAATCAATGCAGTTTTGTTGCACCAAAATTACTTTATCTTCAAGTTTAAAATTTCAATTAATAAATGCTTGTTAACTTAATGATGGTTGCCTTTATGTAACTAAACTGTGTGGGAGGAGTAAAATTAAAAGTAAATAAATAAATATATATATTTTCCTTCTGATATTTTAATGAGGCTTTATTACACCAAATGTGACTATGTCAGCAGTGGCGTAGCTACCAAGGGGCTAGGCGGGGCAGTGCCCCGGGGCCCTAAAGCTCAGGGGGCCCTCGAAATTCTGCTTTATAGCTGATTGATAAAGTTGCTTAGCATTTTTAAAGTAGGTATTTGTATATATAATGATTTTACTTCAAAAAACCTTACCAGTTTTGATAGCAGTGGGCCCCATTTTTTTATTTGCCCCAGGGCCCTAGGTTACCTAGCTACGCCACTGTATGTCAGCCTAATGGGGAGCCTCAGATATATACACCTACAGACAATATATTTTATTCACCAATATTTCTAGCCATATTTGATTCAGATCATGATCTTACATATTCCTGATGTTGCAGCGAGTTGAGACAGTGGAGGAAGCATTCAGTTGCTTTCTGGTTTACAAACCTGATCAAGAAAATGAGAGGTTAGCAACATACCAGAAAAAACTATGTGCCATCATGTCACCAATAAGTGTAGAGATGCAAGAGCCTGCTATAAGGCAGTACCTCACACTGACAGCAGTCCTCACAAATAGATACAAAATGAAACAGTTGCTAACACTCATGGAGAATTTAGTCAATACAAACATCATCCAAGCTCGGTAAATGATTCTGTTTAAAAATTATAATTTATCCCTTAGTTTATTAATAATGTATTATTAAGATTAACAAATCAAATCCAGAGCTATTGTGATAATGATCTTCTGCTATGCAATTTTATTTAGTGTAAGAACATAAAATCTTCTCTTTTTTAGCACACTCTGTGACTGCATATTGACTAGTGAAAAGCTAATTTATAAAAATGCAGACTATTGGATAGAATGTTTTAATTTGATCAGAAGAATTATAGGCGGTGTGGATTACAAAGGCGTCAGAGAAATTATGAAGGTAATCATGTTTTTTTTAAATTTATTGTTCAGGGTAATATTTTGTTAATTTATGATATGAAGCCAATAGTGCTTAAAATTCAGTTTGAGGGTAATGTTGAGCTAGTTCGTAGTTCGACAGCCCTCTCGCTCCTCCCATATAGGGGGGAAGGGAATGTGTTCCTATTGAGCCCCGTCCATTTGGCTCTGCCACTATAAAACCATCATTTGTTTAATATTTCAGGGTTGTCGAGAAAAAGCACACACACTGCCAATGCGACTGAACTCTAGCACAATGCCTCAGTTGAAAGCCCTTTACAATGTGATAGAGTACATATTCGATCGCAATGCATCCTTGCTGCCTGCTTACTTCATTGTCACCGAAATACAAAAGGATTATCCAGATAATAATCACTGGCCACATTGGGTAAGATTGCATTTATGCTACATACATAATTAATTGCCCTTTAGCTTTGCGAATTTCACTCTTAAATTAATATGTGAGTATTGTTATCAATGGGGGTACAATCAACAATTGCTTTGAACTGTATTTTTAATGTCTTTCTAAAGTTCTTGCTTTAAATAGTTTATTGAATCAGGTGTTACTTTGCGGAGGCCCATATCAATGAACTATAACAATAACTTTGCTCACCCGCGCGCGATCTTCGGTCGCAGGTGAGCAAAGTCATTGTTTAGTTCATTCTTGCTTTAGCAAAAAAAACACTAAATATATTTTTTTTAGCAACTGGCGAAGCTTCTGACTAGCTTTGTTCAAAGTTTCAAACCTTGCGCTCAAATGGTGTCGATAATAGGACATTCTCACATGTTGCCAGTGGTTGAATTCTCTGGATATGCTGATCACCTAGTGAATCCGTGGCGATTAGATCCAACTACCTTGAAATTTTCACTCAAAGGTAGTCTACCTTATGACGACAAATTACTAAAGCCACAAATATCTTTGTTGAGGCATGTGTTACAACAACCATATTCCAGAGACATGGTATGTTCGATGCTAGGGCTTCAAAAGCAGCACAAACAGCGTTGCATAGCACTAGAGGATCAACTGGTAGAGCTAATGATACTGGCTATGGAAAAAAGTGAACAGGAAAATGAAGACGATGAAATGTCTTCCACACACTGGTGCTGGCTGCATCTGTCATCACAAGTTATTTATTTAATTCTGTTTGGGTTTGCATCATTTCCAAATATAGTAATGGGGCTCCACAATAAATTGATTGGACATGAAATGAAGAAAGGCAGAGATCACCTAATGTGGGTCCTTCTCCAGTTTATTTCTGGCAGTATACAAAGGAACCCGCTTTCCAATTTTTTGCCCATAATAAAACTACATGAGCTTCTATATCCGGAGAAGGAACCCCTGCCTGTACCTGACTGCACAAGGGCACACTGCACGCACCAAATGGCGGTCGTTTGCATTTGGATGCACTTGTTAAAAAAAGCAGAAAGTGAACACAAAACAATGCCAATGCCGCAAAACTTGAAAGTACAATATGAGTAAGTAACACTTTACTTGTTCTTATTAGATTCGGCATAAGCTGAAACTATTAAAATTACTTATCAATATATAATTGATATTTTAGCTTTCTCCAACACTTGATGACGTCGAACAACACACCAACTTTAATGGGATCTGACTATCGCATAGCATTACTATGCAATGCATATTCAACAAATCAGGAATACTACGCTCGACCTATGGGGATCATTATAGAAACACTGTTCGGCAGTCAGAAGTCTTTACCCAATGGGAACCCTGGGACGCCACTGCCCACTGTTCCTTTGTCGATGTGCATACTTGACAGCTTGACGTTGCACTGTAAGATGTCCCTTATACATTCGATCGTGACGCATGTGGCGAAGTTGGCTCAAAACAAGACTAGTATACCTGGGAGCAGTATGATGGCTCCAGCGCTCGTCGAGACTTACAGCCGTCTGTTGGTCTACACTGAAATTGAGTCCCTCGGAATCAAAGGTTTTGTTAGTGAGTGTTATGTGTGATTATTTTCTTGTGCCTTAAGTTTCTTTCTCCTAATGCATGGATGTAAAAAAATGATATTATTTGAATCTCGCGTTTATTTAATATCTTCAGCCTTATTGTTTAATCTAACTTGAAACCCAATCAGTTCATAACATTGTTAACAAAGTTCTGATTTAAGCATGAATTTCATAGTCTTGCAGAGGCCGGCACATACTTAACCTATTGCCAGAGCTTACTAGGATTGCCTCTATTTTTTGCAGTTTTTTTATATTTGTAACATGTATTGCTGGACATGGCTATCTAAGAACTGAGTCAGTCGTAATGTATAACTTTGTGTCTTCTTTTATTAAAACATAAAAGATGTGTAAGATCAATTCCGGGCACGTTTGAGAAAAAGCTGTCTCAAATAATAGAAAATTATTCCTCATGATGTAATTTCTCGTAAATGGGTCTTAAATATCGTCCTTCCTTTGATGAGAAATATATATGTTTGCATTAGACTGTTTCCTTGTGTCATTGGTTTTGTTTCAACAAAGTTTTAACAACCTATTTCCAGTTCAACTCCTACCAAACGTGTTCAAGTCCCAGGCGTGGGGCATACTTCACAATTTGCTGGATATGTTCTCGTACCGGATCCATCATATCCAGCCGCACTACAGAGTCACCTTGCTGTCGAACATACATTCACTGGCCGCTTTCCCGCAAGCCAATCAAACACAGTTGCAGCTATGGTAATACCGCCACTGACACTAAGCAACTTGGGGCATCAATGCGCTAGATTAATTTGGGCATTAACGGATAGGTTTCAATACGAGGGCTGCCTTTTAAGTTCTGTCGTTTGCAAACCTCCCGTGATTATTAACAAAAAAAAACTACCTATGATCTTAAAATACCTACCTAGTATGACTCGAGATCGGCCGAACCGTTTTAGTCTTAGTACAGCGTCGGTTCAAAGTTGACAAATCAGTTGTGAAAATGGAAATTTCGAAGGAAAATTTACGTGCGATAATTTTTTACAACTTCAAAAGGGGTTTAACGATTCTTCAGTGCTTTGAAGAGCTGACTACGGTTTTTAATAATAAATCACCATGCATCCGGACTGTGAAACGCTGGTATTTAGAAATTCTACGTGGTGTGTCTAGTCTTAGTGATAGGCACCGTGAAGGCCGACCAAAAACAGCCGTAACCCAGGAGAACATTGATGCTGTACGGCAACTGATCGTCGAAGATCGCCATGCGACATACCGTGAGATAGAAGCTTCTTTAAGCATTTCAGGGACCAGTGTTCAAAATATTTTGCTTGATCACTTAGGCGTAAAAAAATTGATCTCACTCTGGATACCACATTTACGAAGACCAAAAAATGGCTCGCGTTAGATGGTCTGGTGTCGCAAAACTCTGCGGCAATTCAACCTAGGAGACTCTAAACACGTTTATGACATTATCAGTGGTGACGAATCTTGGATACATGCCTACGATCCCGATTCTAAACAGCAGTCGACTGTTTGGGTGTTCCAAGATGAGCCAAAACCGACCAAAGTAATACGCTCACGGAGCACTTCGATAAAAATGGTCGCCACGATTGTAGCGAAAAATGGCCACGTTGCCACCATCGTGCTCGAAGACCGTAAAACAGTTAAAGGTGACTGGTATATTACCACTGTTTGTTTACCTGAAGTTATCGGCGAGTTCCGAAAAAATAACCCAAGACGTCGTATAGCGCCCGGCAGAAAATTGCGTTTTTAAAATAGCAAAACGTCGAAAATCTGGAACACCCGCCGTACAGCCCAGACTTAATGATTTCTTCACTTTTCCAAAAATCAAACAACGACTTCGTGGTCAACGGTACCGGACGCCTGAAGAAGCGGTTGAGGCCGTTTTGGTGACCCCGACTTCGGACTGGAATAAATGTTTCGAAAACTAGTTCGATCGAAAGAAAAAGCGTATTACATATCACGGTGATTACTTTGAAAAACAATAAATACCAATTAACTCTTAAATTGTCTTTAGTTTTTCCAAACGACACAACTTAAAAGGCAACCCACGTAGGAGCCGTGCGGTGCGAGACACCTTTAAAGAATTATTAGATTACTTAGGCTTAATTTAGATAACAGTTTGATTGGCCAGGCCCTATACTAATTCTCACTCAGGATGGAATCGATCACAGGATGTTAAAGCAAAGACGGGTAAGATTACTGCACAACAAGGAAATTACTGAACCAGTAACAGAAGCAGTGTTGACAAGTCGTCTACTGCCTCCGTGGTTTTGGCGATGGTGACTTATAATATAAAAGAGCATAAGACCTGTAAAAAACTTTTTAAAAGTAATATTAATTTCATAATTAAGAAGAAAATATTTAAGAAGTCCAATAATCTTTCATTTTTCTTTTGAATGATGTGATCTCTGATTACTTTGATAAGTTTCTGAACGCTATATCCTAAATAGTAATTTATTTCTTAATTTTTATAGCCAGCGTTGATTATAGACCCTCTAAAGTTCCTTTCATATAATCATGTAACCTTTCCTTCCAGCTTCGAGAGCACAGCGCTCCGTCTGATCACAAGCCTCGGCAGTTCAGGCGTGCAGCTGCAGATGTCACGCGTGGTCTCTGACCCCAAGTCTCTGGTGTCTTCGGAGAATGAGGAGCTTAACCGTGTACTCGTTTTGACACTGGCACGGGGCATCTATATGACTGGGGCAGGTTAGGGAAAACTTTAGGGCCTCTGCTAACTCGCGCGGGTGATGTAAGGCTCGGGCGCCCGCGTGCTTGTTTCATGTCGTCTGATAGACCATTGAAACAAACGAGTTCGCGGGGGCCCTAAATGGGTCAATTTATTTTTTCCAGATAAAGTACAGAAATTAAATAATTAGATGTTATTTGCTACATTTTAAAGTGGAATAGGGTTATGACACTTATTTTAATTTAAAATATAAATTGTGCGGTTAAAAAAACTGTTGCGCCCTACCAGCTTTAGGGCATCCAAAGTATCTGCAATTATATTTTCTCTGTAAAATATGTATCCTTTTTGTTTCCAGCCAACGACGGTTCAGCAGTGAAAGAATTACTCACAACGATCATGACGAATACGCCGCACATGTGGTCGCAGCACACATTACAGTGCTTCCCGCCCGCCCTCGTTGACTTCTTCTCACAGGTAGATATTATGTACTCGTTACAATAGTACATTACTGCAGAGGCCGCGACATAGGGGATTGCCATTATAGATGGCCGAGTGTTAACGAGGTGAGTGTGAGGAGTGAGTGTTATCTAGAGATTCGAGGCCGACAATCCCTGTTCGCGAACGAGGCTTGTATAGCGCGTTTCTCAAATAAATTCAAGGAAATAATACCATGTCACTTGATGATGAACTCATATCGGAAACAATACCTAACACTTATTTAAATTAAAAACCAGTCGTTGTAGGTATAAACCGTATAAGTATTTGTTTTTTTTTTCTATTCCCGCCAAAATACTCATTTAGCTATTTTTTTGTAAGCTTTATTAAAAAAACCGACCAAGTGCGAGTTGAACTCGCGTGGAGAGGGTTCCGTACCCTACAAAGCCAAAGTCAAATGTTTTCCTCTATTTTTTTTTATAAATATTTTTACAGTGCTAAATATCACATTTGAAATCCTCACAGTAAGACGCGAGTTTACTACTAGCGCTATCTAGTGGTGTTTTAGTGAGCTATTTTCCGTAAGTGAACGTTTGAGTTTACTACTTTATTTTGAATTAATATGTCTTATAGGTTTTCCTGTAGTCTACAAGCAATGAACGATATTTTGTATTTTTTTCAAAATTTTAGGCTCTGTAGTTTCGAAGATCAGGGGGGGGGGATAAATTTACGTCTTCTTTCATGAATAAAATCAAGACTATTTATTTTACAATAATAACAATATATTTGAGATCCTCATAACGAGCCCTTTCATTTGATTTATGACACAGTAAGGTTTGCTAAACTTTTTTAAATTTCTTAATTTGACATCCGAAAATGACCCTTATTTAAAAAAAAATATTTATTTACTTTGCAGATCTGTGTTTCTTTGGGTCATAGGATTATTATTACACCATTCTACCAATTTTCACCTGATTTGGTCCAGACCAGTAGGTTCGGAGCAAATATGGCTGTGACAGACGGATGGACAGACAGACAGACGCACAAGTGATCCTATTCCTGTAAGGGTTCCGTTTTTTTTGTACAGAGCCATAAAAATGTCGATACCTTATTAATACGGTATTTGACTATTTTGTATATGTTTTATAAATTAAAACTACACAATGCCTGTTATAGAATAGAAAAAAAATTTAAGCTACCTTTACAAATAACAAAGTAATAAAGGTTTGAAATTCAAGATTAGACAGAGAAAGACATACTGGCATGTAACCGCCAGACTTGCTGCATAGAGTAAAGCGTTTGAGAAAAAGAGAGATATATAGATTTTTCAAAAAAACACTATAAATACAATTTTCAAGCGATTAAAATTTTCTCTTCGCTAAACACTATCTGTATATTTATATTTTCATAATAATATTAAGATATGGCAAAATCAGGAGTAGTCAAATACCGTATTGGTTAAATTATTAACGATAAATGTTAATCCTTGTTTATTTATTATATTGAATACTTGATTTAATAGTCTAGTCAAATAAGAGAATCGTCGATGCTATACAAAGGCGTATGGCGTTCTATCATCATTAAGATGAGGCCGACGTTTCCTTGGATGTTTGAGAAAAATATTAGGAGGCCCCTGTATAAGACTCCGTTTGTGTTGCGAGGAATGCGTATTTCATAAACCAATAGAAACGCTTCATTTACCTCGCCTCGCTCCGCTCAGCTATTTTCACCAGAGATGTGCTGTGCGAGGATGGGTAAATAAAGCGTTTCTCTTGGTTCATGAAAAACACATCCCTCGCAACACATGCTCGCCCATCTCTGGTGGAAACGTAGCCTAAGACCGGCACTCACACAGAGACAAGAGACTGCTTGTTCTACATTTCCGATGCTTAACGATTTCGGTGGGCGAACAATCGATCTAGGTTTTGTCTCTGGGCGAAAGAGTGTTTTTTTAGCCTAAGCGAAGCTCGGTCCCTGGTACTAAGTAATTCAATATGTAATGCAGAATCCAGCTCCGAAGGAGAACAAGCAGATTCTAAAGAAATCCGTCGAAGAGGAGTACCGGAAGTGGACTTCGATGGCGAACGATAATGATATCATATCGCACTTCTCCGTGCCGGGGACGCCGCTGTTCCTCTGCCTCTTGTGGAAGATGATATTTGACACCAATAGGATCAATCCTATCGCCTTCAAGTATGTATTTATAAACATCATTTTCTCTCTCGTTCCTAGGCAAAAACAAAGTTTTACTTAACTGTAACTAGAACACATTGGAAACAAATAAAAAACCGGCCAAGAGCGTGTCGTACACGCCCAGGATAGGGATCAAATAATACTTTTCTAAGGATTTCGTATTGTGTACTAAATCTTCCAAGTTTAGGTATATTTTATACCTTAGGCTGCTATTTACTCTTAAACTACTTATATTTTTTTTATTAATTTTTAATCTTTAGCCGCTATAATTTTCCTTGTAAAATTGATATATTTACTACCATTCTGATTTTTTTTTAATTTTTCCACCCAACAGTTTAAGTTTTAGGACGCTCGATTTCAATGAAAATTTGCACTTTTAAGTTGAATATTTCGCAAACAGATCACTGAATAGAAAATTTGTCTTAGCAACCCCCCAATGCTTTTAAAAAACGATACAGGGTTATAACCACAATATAGGGTTAGTCGAGTTTTTTTTTTAACTTTTTTTTTATTGTACCACTTTGTCGGCGTGACTGATATGTACCTATACTATATTCATGTCAAATTACAGATTTCTAGTACTAACGGTCTCTGAGCTTACCCGCGGACAGACAGACGGACAGACATGGCGAAACTATAAGGGTTCCTAGTTGACTACGGAACCCTAAAAACAGAAAAAGCCTCCTGTAAGCTGAATATCGACCCGGAGTCTTCGCCATCATTCTTAACGAGAGAACCGTAAAATTGTGAAACAAAAATCAGAAAGTAAAATAATGTTTAGCGAAGAAAACAAAAATTCGGAAGAAAATTAAATTTATTGTGATTTTTTTTGATAATCTATATATCTGTCTCTTTCTAAACACGCTTTTCTCTATGCAGTAGGTATAGCGCTACTTGCTTATGACGTAACACGCTAGTATTTCTTTTAGTGTCAAGCCATGAATTTCAAACCTTTAGGTATAACTCTGTTATTGTACGTAAAGGTAGCATGTAAGGTAGGTAGGTAGACAAATTTGCGCGTGACTCCGTAGAACCCTGTTGCAGTCAGCATTTGCCGCACTTATCAAGACGGAACCAATCAAAAAATCTTGACAAGGGCAGTAGAGACTCCCTGCGCCAGGGTTCTACCGTACGTATTTGTCAATATATGAGTACTTAAAAATTACCAGTTTTTCCGTTATTTGATAGGTTAAAACATTTCTGCAACAAATACCGAATACTGAACTACCCTTGTATTTTTTTACATGCTCTGTCAGGACAGGTGGCTTAGATGTGAATCGTCTTGACATCTATAGTCCGTGACCGTATGTCTAACGCACGAGCGCTCGTGATCGCATTCACCCCCTCTTTCGACCCTTAGGGTGAAGTCACATCTATCAACATCAAATCGCATTTTGTGATACAAAAACGCAATATTGTATGAAGTGCGTGCGCATGCGTAAGGGTGAAATACGGACGCATCTTCATACAATATTGCGTTTTTAGGGTTCCGGAGCCAAAATGGCAAAAACGGAAACCTTATAGTTTCGCCATGTCTGTCTGTCTGTCTGTTCGTCCGCGGCTTTGCTCAGGCCCTATCAATGCTAGAAAGCTGAAATTTTGCACGGATATTTAGGTAAACTATGCCGACAAAGTGGTACAATTAAAAATTCAAAAACAATTTTTTTTTAGGGTACCTCCCATAGACGTAAAGTGGGGGTGATTTTTTTTTCTCATCCAACCTTATAGTGTGGGGTATCGTTGGATAGGTTTTTTAAAACCATTTAATAAGACTATTTTTCGATTCAGTGATTAGTTTGCGAAATATTCAACTTAAAAGTGCAAATTTTCATTAAAATCGAGCGTCCCCCCCCTCTAAAATCTAAACCGGTGGGTTGAAAAATTTGAAAAAAATCAGGATGGTAGTCAGTATATCAAACTTTCAAGGAAAACTATAACGGCTAAGTTTGCTTGAGAATTATTAGTAGTTTATGAGTAAATAGCAGCCTAAAGTATAAAATATACCTAAACTTGGAAGATTCCATATAAAATACGAAATCCTTAGATAAATATTACTTAATTTTTTCGTAGTGGCTACGTAACCCTATTTTGGACGTGTCCGACATGCTCTTGGCCGGTTTTTGTATTACAAAATGCGATTCGATGCTGATAGATGTGACTTCACCCTTATGCGATTGTGATTCCGAGTGCATTAGACGATACTGAATTTGCCATATCTTAATATTATTATGAAAATTTAGATATACAGACAGTGTTTAGCGAAGAGAAAACTTAAATCGGTTGAAAATTGGATTTAAAGTGAATTTTTGAAAAATCTATATACCTGACCTGTCTCAAACGCTTTTCTCTATGCAGCAAGTATGGCGGTACTGGCGTGTGACGTCACATGGCAGTATGTCTTTCTCTGTCTAATCTTGAATTTCAAACCCTCATAACTTTGTTATTTGGTAGTTTAAAAATTGTTTATTTATTCGATAACAGGCATTGTGTACTTTTAATTTATAAAACATATACAAAATACCGTATAAGGCCTCTGGTCTGGTCATAACTATTCAGTGTTGTATTAAAGGATACTGGAGCGCATCGGCGCCCGTGCCCTTTCCGCGCACCTCCGCAAGTTTTGCGACTATTTAGTGTACGAAGTCACCAACCCGGCCGGCGGCCCACATATCAACAAATGCGTCGATGCCATCAACGACATCATTTGGAAATACAACATCGTCACTATTGACAGGCTCGTCTTGTGTTTGGTGAGTTGCACTACCTTCTGTATGATCCCGGTAAACGCCCATGTCATAGCATAGTTTCTAATAGTGGGTGCTTTTCATTGTCTTTGGAAAATAGTAGCATGATACCCAGTCATACGCGGAGGGGGGAGGGGGGTTGCCCCCCCTGGAAATTGTAACCTTTACATAATGTATTGAGCGTTAAGTTTTGAAGAAAGCCAGCCGTAGGTATGTATGATAAACCAGGAGGGGGGGGGGTCCAAGCTAAAAAAATCACCTCCCCTGGACCAGAAGATGGGCACGCCCTTGGCATAATATGGTTAAAAATCGTTACTTTTTTTTCTATGAATTAGGCTGCGCTACGAGCAAGTGGATCACCTGATGGTAAATGAATACCGGCGCCCATTGTCTCCCGCCACACAAGAGGACTGCAAGTGCAGATGCTTTTGCAGCCTTGAGGACTAAGATAGAATATCACATGGCCAGTTATTTCACCGACTATCTTTCTCTCATCGCCGGAACACAGCAACTTAAGCACTGTAGCAGCAATTTTTGTAACCTTTTGCCCACGATTTTGAGTCAAAGTATTATTGTTATACCATGAAAATTACACAAGTTTGCGATGCGAAAAAATTATGGTGCTTTTACCTTAATTATTCCTTAGGTACTGAGGCCAAATCCTGACGGCAACGAAAGTCAGGTTTGTCTGTACATCATCCAACTGCTTCTGCTCAAAGGCTCTGAGTTAAGGAACAGAGCGCAAGATTTTGTCAAAGAAAACTCGCCAGAACACTGGAAGCAGAACAATTGGTATGTTATTGAAACTTTTTCATTAAATTTCATTTTAAAAACAATATTAGGATTAGTATACATAGTGCTTAAAAAGAGGCTAATGTAAGCTAATAAATATTAAAACTGGAAATCCCACATCATACGAGTATGTGTGACCCACCTACAGAAAAGACATGTTAGACATGGCTAAAACAACGGTTTTCTCTGTTAACCCTGATTAATTCTGCAATACAATGACAACCCTCAGAAAAGAATTTTAACAGTTGAGATTGTATTGCAAAATGACAGTGGGTTGACACAGTATTGCAAAACAGCATCCAGTTCACATTTCTACTCTTAGACCTAATGAATATAACACAAAAAAAAACATAAAAATCGGTCAAGCCGTTTCGGAGGAGTTTTGTTACTAACACTGTGACAGAGTTTTATACATATACGAGTATTAGAAGACTAGGTGTCCCGGCGAACTTCGTACCGCCTACCTAACAGAGACAATGAATGTCGTGTTAACTTTTATCTTAACTTTTAATGTTGTATTTTATTAATGTAATTAAATGAGTACAAATTAATATTAAGTTAATAGTTTATCCATACTAATATTATAAATGTGAAAGTGTGTGTGTTTTTGTTTGTATGTTTGTCCGTCTTTTGATTCTTGGCATAGAGATAGTTTATGGGCCAGAGACTGACATATAGGCTTCTTTTTATCCCTGAAAATGCACAGTTCCCGAGGGAACATAACCTAATTCCACGCGGACGAAGTCGCGGGCAAAAGCTAGTTAGGATGATTAAAAATAAGGTTTAAATAAAACATAGTCTAACTAACGGTACTAAAATTGACCGACTGATCTGAAATGATTAAGACCAATCGATAAGACAGTAACTTTGTAATTGAGATGGTACTACATTGCGGCCTACCCGCAGTTTATTAGATGCACTAAAACCTTACTAAAAAAATAGCTTACCTACGTCTTATTCCCTACCCCCTACCAAATATACACAAAAAAAAACATAAAAATCGGTCAAGCCATTTCGGAGGAATTTGGTTACAAACAAAGTTACCCGAGAATTTTATATATTAGAAGAAGATAGATAGATTAGATCTTGACATATGTGATTAGTTCCATAACAAATAATTATTGTCAGCAAATAAAAAGCTTCTGAGACATTGTTTTTTTTTGACAATATCTCATTCCAGGTACGACAAGCACCTGGCGTTTCACAGAAAATATCCCGAGAAGTTCGCTCCGGAGGAGGCGACCAGCGCCTACGGCGGTGCCATACCTGTGTACCTGAGCAATGTGTGCCTCCGGTTTATACCAGTGTTGGACATTGTGGTGCACCGCCACTTGGAGACACCGCAAGTCAGCAAGAACTTGGAACAGTTGCTCGAACACCTTGGATACCTTTATAAGTTCCACGGTGAGACGAATGTTGCTACTACAATTAGTTTTCTTTAGTATTGAACAAGATTATTGCCTAGAATTACATCTTTAGTCACCAAAACGCGTTTATTGCTGAAATAAAACGATCCGAAGCAACAAATTGAGTTCAGATTTATCTGTTTAGAAGTAATTTGCGGGAGATAAATGTAGTTATAGCCTACGAACAAATAATAAGTCAGGAATTTGTAACTGCGCTATAAGCATACATACCGTGTTCTAAGCGTGTCCTACGCTAAAGTGCGCATGCGCGTCATTTAATTTTGACTGACATTTATTTTGCAAGTTTAGTGAGCTCACGTCTAATTTTCGAACTTTTGATTGTGAACAGCTCTAAATTACCATGCCAACGTGTGTTATGAAGTGGCGCAGGGACAATGCAAAATTAATTAATAAGTAGTCGTAAAAATATATTTACATTTAATAGAAAAATCGGTCAAGTGCATACAATTACTTTCTGTATACTTTCTATTTTCAGTCGATTTCTTTTTACGTTTAAAATCCATTTATACGCCGAAAAAGTTTTTTCCACTTAAGATATACAATCTATTGAAGTATGTATTGATAAACCGCGTTATTTTTCTACGTATGGCCACTTTGTGTGTGGAATTTGGTCTGAGTTACGCTTTCCTGACTTATTATTTATTCGTAGGTTATAGCATTCAAAATTGAACTTTGTTGATCAGTTCTGCTTTTGTGAATAATCAGGATTCACAGACTAGTTAATTTAATTTCAGACCGGCCAGTAACATTTTTATACAACACCCTGCACTACTACGAAACAAAGCTGCGAGATAAGCCGCTACTGAAGCGTAAACTAGTCAACGCAGTGCTGGGATCTCTAAAGGACGTGCGACCCGCTGGCTGGGCCACCACGGAGGCTTTCCAAGCTTATCTCGTGAAGACCGATGTCGATTCCGCAGCCACTCCGTGGACACCCGACCTTAACTACTACTTAAGTCTCGTCAACAGGATGGTGGACAGTATCCTTTATAAAATAGTTACACTTTTGGGCAATAGGCAATATTACGCAAAACTCTGCGCAGGAGGCGACACTAGCACAAACCTTAGACAAACCGCCTTGACAACGTCAGTTCTCTTTATAGTTTGTGGCCATGACAGATCAGGACATATTTATTAGTAATAACATAAAGGCACTGTTACACATGCTCGTTACTAGCATGTTTATAAGCATGCTTATGAGCATGCCACTAATGAGCATGCTCATGGACTGATACAAACGCGTTCACACTTGCTTTACCTTTCCACCCCCGTCTCGAACATGCCACTTTTTTTTGCCACTAAAAAGTATGCTCGATAGTAGCATGTCCTGTTCACACATGCTACTAGCTAGCATTTGCTCGATAGTAGCATGCTCTCTTGCTACTAACGAGCATGTGTAACAGTGGCCTAAGACTTCAACCTCAAGCGAAATGTGTCAGTTTATTAGAGGGAATAGGGAATATTACTGCAATGTTCTGCCGTCAGAATGCAGCACTATTCGATTCGATAGCATACATAATATGTATAGCTCTATATTTATATTATAAACTGTTTACGGTTTGTCCTACTGCTGCATTCTGACGGCAGAACATTGGAGTAATATTCCCTATTCCCTCAAATAAGCTAACACATTTCGCTTGAGGTTGAAGTCTATTATTTATGGTTATATAGTTCTAAGCAACAAATGGAAATTGCTCACGGTGTAAGCTAAGCTTGCACTTCTTGTTTACGACATAGATGAAATTTAGTATGGAGATAGTTTGAGACCCAGGGTGTCCATAGAACAGTTAGTTTTTTATCTGGGAAAATTGCATATTTACTTCCCGCAGTATAGTGATAAACGAAATCTTCGCATAAGGAGTCGCGGGCAACAGCTAGTCACAAATATAGAAACGGTTCACGGTTTGTTTCTTGATAAAGAGTTTTTATTCGCTAAGCGTGCCCAATGTCCTAACAATAAGTGTATGTTATATTTTCGGGAACAATTAAAATACTAATATTACTTAAGCTCTGGTGAGACATGATCTATAAAGTTACAGAATGAAATGGTTATTAAAACATTAATTGTTTTGGTCACCTACTTCGTCTGCGTATAATTAGTTGACAGCTAATCCAAGGGAATTCTGCAACTTCTGGTTGCATAGGTATTAGTATGGAAGTATGAATAGTATGGTTGAACACTGCTTCATAATCTTTTATTTCATTAATCTAATACGTAACTGCTTTCCTTAAAACATTCTACAGCTATGACAGGCCAGTCTCACTTCCCGAACACTGACTGGCGTTTCAACGAGTTCCCCAATCCGTCCGCTCATTCGCTCTACATAACATGCGTGGAGCTCATGTCTCTACCGATGCCTCCTAACGCCGTAGGCAACAGTTTACTCGACGTGGTCACCAAAGGTTTCGTCGTTATACCAGCAACAAAAATCCAACTCTGGATCAACGCTATCGGCCTCATCATGGCCGCATTACCTGACTCCTACTGGACAGTGCTCCATGAAAGGACACTGGAGTTGATGACCAATAGTGACATGACGGAATGGCAGTACCAACACACGCCTTTCCAGCTGTTTAATTTGGCGACTACAAATGATGGTATGCTGGAGAACAAATACAGTTTAACGCTGGCACTGGCACATGCTGTCTGGTACCACGCTGGTGCGGGACAGATCATGCAGGTCCCTCAGTAAGTAAATGTCATAGTCATAGACTATAGTTTTTTTTGTTGCGATGAACACAATTTACGTCTTTTTTATTTTTTAGTCCATAACCAACGTGTTTAAAACACATTTTCAGCAAATTACGATTAAAAAAAATATTTTTGACGTCTATGTTTTACGTCAATTCCCTTCGTCAAGTTTGTGAAAGTTTTTTCAGTTGTTTCTATCAATGAAATAATCCTTCTGTGAAGTTAACGAAAACCAAGAAGAACACTATACTATAAAATGTGTTTAACATGCCTCAGTAAATTTTGAACCAGAGGGGCTGCTATGAAATTCGAAAATCGAAGTTCGTATCGCATCGTCCCTCTCACTTTCGTTTTAAATAACAGTACCTGGGCTAAGCTAGATCGATTTGTCATCCCCGAAAACCCCCACATACCAAATTTCATCGAAATCGTTGAAATATATATACAAGAATTGCTTGTTTAAAGGTATTAGATAGATTGATAGATAAATAACCGTGAGCGCGACGGCAAGACACGTAGTTCGAATTTTGCACTTCGTAGTAAAGAGCTTGCTCTTTCAAATTCAAAGAAAACATCTCAACATTTCCAGGTTCGTCAAAGAAAAGCTTGCGCCTGAGATCCGCACAGAGATCCAGCTGGTCTTCCTTTGTCACTTGGTGGGCCCGTTCCTGCAGCGTTTCAACTCTGACGTCTCCCGCGCGGTCATGGACATCACGATAACTCTGTACGAGTTGTTAGCGCACATCGACAAAACGCAGCCGCATCTACAGTACATTGATCCTATATGCGACCTGCTGTATCCTTTTCATAATCTGTCAAGAGAAATAGTATCATAGAGCACATTCAATCCTGGTAGTATAGGTTTAGTGCGAAAACTTTTTTTGTTTTC
Organism: Choristoneura fumiferana; assembly: GCF_025370935.1. Taxonomy (NCBI): domain Eukaryota; kingdom Metazoa; phylum Arthropoda; class Insecta; order Lepidoptera; family Tortricidae; genus Choristoneura; species Choristoneura fumiferana. The sequence goes on from NC_133472.1 coordinate 35,251,264, forward strand.
AGTTATAGGCCAATACGATAGTCGTCCGTATTGTTTTTTGTTGGAACTCTCATAAAAATGGTAAAGCACTTACTTGGTTGACTATACATACATTGAGTTATGTTAACAAACAAATGGGTTCGATTTCTTTTTTCTTTCGAATGCAGTTTTTTTTAATAACTAAATCGACATAATTATGGTAAATTACTGATTAAATTACAGGTATTTTTTGACCATTATCAATTTCTTTAACAAAGTCCTCCAGCTACCACATTAAATACATGTTCGTCGGCGACACACTGAAGAACGAGGTGGAAGCGGTGATCAGGAAGCTGCGACCTGCGCTACAGATGCGTCTGCGTTTCATCACACACCTTAATGTGGAACAAATCAACACCGCCTAGCAGAGTGACTACTACAGCTACACACCTTCGAGTACGAGCTCTAGCTCAGAATGAACGGTAACGCTGTAGATAAATAAATAAGGCGCAATTTTAGCCAACTTAGGTACAGTCCTGAACAACAACTTGGGAAGATCCCACTTGTTCAATGGAATTCATTCAGCACGATTTTGAAACTTTTCTACTTCACAGCTTTTCAGTTTCGATGGATAAGAGAATCTACCAACAATCTTCGTTATCAACAAACATTACCGACCAAACTTACGTTCATGCTAGAAATTTATATTATTGCCCGTAGATCATGGGCCTCAGTTTCATTGCGTAGGATCAGTCAATATTTATCTTGTGTCCTTGAACTTGACTTATTATAAATGTAAAAGTAAAACGCTCAAATTTATACACGGAGACAAAAATACAAAAGTCGGTTCCTCGTATGTACAAACAGGTGACATACTTGATGCAAGCTATTATTTTATCATATTAATTTTATTTTAGGTTGTTTAAACCTTTACTTTATTTGCGCCGTATGTAACTTTAATATCAATACGAGTCGCAGAGGAGGGGTCTAAAAAATATCAAAAATCGGAGAGACCCCTTACATTTTTGTTACATCTTTGCCTGTTTTTTATTGACTCTGTTTTAACATGTATGCGCAACGTAAATAAAGATGGATAATATACATACATAATGAATGCCCACAGACGAATGTGATCATTTTTTTAGTCGCATTGTAAGTATTGGCATGGTTGGCTCAAGAGTCTAATTATAAGATCTTTTTTACAATTGTATCTGACTAAACCTGGGTTTGTATCTTTTGTAGCCGCCAGTATCTGTAACTTGCGCATGACTTGTGTCTCGAAACGTGAGACAAATACACGATACAAATACAAAGCAGACGCAGATTTTATTTAGAACTGCTGCACCCAGGAACTTCAATTGCCTTTAATGGATTCAGAACTGTGCTATTGTTGTATATCGCGCGTAGTATCTAACTAATCATATCAAACGGTACCGTGATTAGATGCTGCGCCAATGTGATAGTTGAAAAAGATGGGTAATTCGATTGCAACGACGTGCGTTAGACAATTAACCCTTTCGTTTCTGCGAAATGCAAAAAATCTGCCCTGTATGCCAAGTTCAGTGAAAAGATATCTGCTCCTGAGTCCTGTAGGCGAGTAAACTCGTTAATGGAAATGACGCTCTTACGTCCGAAAGGCGACTTAACTCGTCTAGGTAAAACGCTTTTCAGAGCCGGTAGACGAGATAACTCGTTAGCTAATATCTGTATTGTACCAAATTGTACTTATAAAAAATAAATACTGAATATTTCACTCTCAAACTTAGGAACATAAAATAATTATATATATACCTAGTTGGCAACATCACTAAGTAATTATTAAGTGATGTTACAGTGTTGTCAATAGCAAATAGGCAAGATTCAAGATAAAGAATACGAGGCGCAATGTGCCCGGCTGTGGAAGTGATTGCCGATTGCCTTAATCCAGTATGTAGCGCCAAAAAATAGAGAACGAGTTAAGGAGCGGCCTTACCGCTGCTTAAAAAACGGTGACGGTATGGAATCGCAGTGACGCATCGTATGCGCACCGTTTTTTTGCATACTATCCACACCGCTGCTTAAAATACGTAAACGGATGGAATCGCAGTGACTTGCCGTAAACGTCAGGACTTTACCGCATGCTCTCTACCAAAAGTCGTGACGTTTACGGCACGTGACTGCGATTCCGCACCGTCTGCACATTTTAAGCAGCGGTGTGGAGGGAATGTGATAAAAACGGTGCGAATACGATGGGTCACTGCAATTCCGTACCGTCGCCGTTTTTTAAACAGCGGTGTGGCCGCTCCTTTACTCGGTTACCGGATCTGAGAGCTGATCGCACGAAACGAGTTAATTCGTCAGCCGAACTGAAAGGTTTAAGCTACTGATTTGCTTATGATGAAATGCGATTGTTATATATAATTACCAAATGTCCATATTTGGTTTTTTTTTTTTACTTAAGTGACATGAGTGAAGAATTTTGTAAAGTATGTATATATTTGTTTGTAAAATTGAGAAAAAAAGTGCTAAACGTGTGAATTCATAAAGCAATGCAATAATATAAGTAAATAATACTAAAGTACAGTATATTTACTGAACGTTTTTATATTAAAAAAGACCGTTATCACAACACAACAGTTTCCGTTGTTTTACATACTTTCTTTGATCAACGGTATCGGTATGTTATATTTTAAAATGGTTGTACTTTAGACTGGTGGTAAAACTGTGGTACCGTACCGCTTACTATTATTACTAAACCAATAAACCAATTATGCTTAAATGGGCGGCTAGCACAAATGCCCGCGGCTCACTTTACCATCTTTCTTCTTTGGGTTTCTTTCAAACGAATGCATTAAGAAACGGACGCAAAATTCCCTTGAGCTAGCCGTTCTGTATAAGTGATTGAATTTAGGCTTAGATTAATTGTTAGTGAAGTCCTCATTACAATCAAATTTATGTAAGTAATACGGAATCACAAAACTAAGCAAATAACATTCACTGTTTATGCAATAGGTACTATTGTCTATTGTATATAAGTAGTTATACATATTTTATATTTAGAGGTAAGTATTTAAGAAATAGGCACCTAACGTATTTTTTATTCATAAATTCATGATCAACTAATTGAACTTATAAAAACATTTCATTGTATTGTTTACCCAATCGTCGCATCAAGTATGGAGCATCACAATCTTATTGTAGACATTATAAACTATTTTTAAAACTACACATCACAGTTTTAGTTTTGTATTGTTATTGTAAGTAGTTGCATGTAAGTAAATAAATTATAAGTTAATTTAGGGGCTGTTTCACCATCCATTGATTTGTGTTAACTGGCGGTTAGGTGTGATGCCGTCTCTATTTTTTTTGTTCGAATAGACGGAGACGACATCACATTTAACCATCTGTTAACGCTAATCAATGGATGGTGAAACAGCCCCTTAATCACAATAGGGAAGTGGAGTACGCAAGAAGATGAACAAGCACTGTTTAAAATTAAGCGCCAATTTCGCATGTATATTGTGTTGACTTCGAAGAGGTGCCGCTGTGATGTTTTCATCTTCTAGCTTACTGCCATGTCTGTGCCAAAAAACAATTTATTCTATTTTTGTTGTTTCCTTTTTCGCTGAGCGTAAGTATACTCGTAGAATGACACAAGAGCTGTTGTCTTATTTAGATACGTGTGTGCGAACACAGATCGGTTACTTGTTATCAAATCCAAACTTTATTGGCACATAATATGCATCCCGTCACATCAGGAATATCTGTAATATTTGCCCTCATAGAAAGTCCTTGTAGGTCCATGAAAAATTTAAGACTAGGCAAAGTATGAAGCAGCGCAGGGCAACGCATTCGAGCAAGAGAGTTTCAGGCCCGCCGCTGGCTGTTTAAACGCCCGCGTGCAATACCGATAAAGCCGCCCGCACCGTGTACGTCCTCATGCAAATTATGAGAATGTTTCGTATATCGTAATATCATATGTCGCCCTTGTGCGGTGCACGCCCTGCGCACCCGTTCCCGGCGGGCCTGGAGAGTTTTATAGTAACATGAAACTACCGTGAGACTCACGGTATGAATTAATGATATTGTACCGGATAACTCACGTCTTAAATCATATCAAGCTAAACTAAACTAAAATATCATTTAATATTAATGTAACAGATTCCGTTTATCACATCACACACACATGTCACATTAACACACTTATTTCTCTTATTAGTCAATCTTGTATGCGACCCGTGCGTGGCTGCAACAAAAGTGTGCAGCTACTTTTGGTGCTGACTGTATCCGATTACAATAACTGAGATGTGTATATTTTGTATTCTGACATGCACTTTCGCCTCGATTGGCTGGACCTGCGTCCTTGTTCGTGTGTTATTTTGGTTTTTGGCACTGGTTCCCTTTCAGCAAGCAAGCGCTTATTAAAACACAAAGCTTTCAATTCTTCTGGAGTAGCTTAAAGTAGGAGTTAATTTTTGCCTTTTGTGATCGAGACAAAAAAACACTACAAAGTGTAAACAAATTTTAAATAAGCGCATAGGAGCTAGGGTAGGGTACATGTTATGCATTTAAAGTTTTTAAAAGAGGTTCTTAATGATAAACCTGAATGCATTGAAAGTTTGAAGTCACTACGTTACCTGACATTCGAAAATGTACGACTCGTCAAAGTGCATTTCGTGTCTAACCATAATAATGTTGTGAAATAACGATCAAAACTTATTTACAATTTAATGATGTTATGATTATGGCAGAGTCATTTTACTATGATCCCTATGACCTGTACCAATAACACTTAGGGCCTGTTTCACCACTCGTCGACTAACTTTAAGTGACGGATATCAGTGGTGCTGTCTCTGTTTGTTTTGTCCGAATAAACAAAGACGGCATTACTTTTATCTGACACTTAAAGTTAGTCAACAAGCGGTGAAACAGGCCCTTAAAATGATAGCTCTACCCTACGTAAAGTTTAGGTATTATAGTCGTTATAAATAAGTACCTACCTAAACACATCAGTTTTAATAAAATTTTGACTATGACATTTCATAGTCTGTATTTTTTCAAGAAATTTATGTAGGCAATGGATCATGGTAATATGACTAATATACGAGTTTACGGTTTAGGTATCTAAATATTCCCAATTTAAGTTTATTTTATGCTCCACCAATGCAAAACAATGTACAAATAATTATAGTCCGGTGGCTAAATTATATGAAATCTATAATCAGTTTTTCCTCATGATTTTGTGGTTTAATATTACATATTTTTACATTTGACTGTAAGTCTTTGTTCTGGCTTTAGATAGGTTAGTGATAAGGATAAGCTAAAACAAGCGTGTAATTTTTCTCGCTTGTGAAAGATGTGATTTTGTTTTACTACTTTACTGGAGCAATAGGTTATTGTAATAAAAACTTAATAAGGTCTAAAGTTCCAAATCACGTCGTTGTGTTGATTTTATCCTAATTAAAATTTAATATATAAATCGGAAATCACGTGTCTTTTTTTTACAGGTTGCCTATTATGAATTTATGACCTTGTCTCTTGTGCATTCTTATGGAAGTTCTATTCGTAACCGAAGCAATCTAATATTCAAAATAATTAAGTATTTACATCCAAAAACCCTGGTTTGAAATGAAAGTTTCGAATAATATTGGATAGGGGCGGAATCTATCTCTAACTGGGTCACTTTATGACATAAATAAAGTAATAAATAAATATCATGGGACACTTGACACCAATTAACCTAGTCTCAAACTAAGCAAAGCTTTAGTAAAATCCTTGCGACATCACCTCACTACCGTTAAATGGCGCACAAGCAGCTGTTTTTATTTTTAGAAAATAAAGTAATGAACATACGCTCAAAAACTAGTTAATTGATGGCATGGAGCTAAAATGGGGGTGATTTTTTTTTCTCATCCAACCCTATATTGTGGGGTATCGTTGGATAGGTATTTTAAAACCATTAGGGGGTTGCTAAAACGATTTTTCGATTCAGTGATTTTTTTGCGAAATATTCAACTTTAAAGTGCAAATTTTCATTAAAATCGAGCGTCTCCCCCTCTAAAATCTAAACCGGTGGGTGGAAAACTGAAAAAAATCAGGATGGTAGTAAGTATATCAAACTTTCAAGGAAAACTATAACGGCTAAGTTTGCTTGAGAATTATTAGTAGTTTATGAGTAAATAGCAGCCTAAGGCACAGAATAATAATAAGTATAGTAAAATATACCTAAACTTGGAAGATTCCGTATAAAATACGAAGTCCTTAGAAAAATATTACTTACTTAATTTATCGTAATGGCTACGGAACCCTATTTTGGGCGTGTCCGACATGCTCTTGGCCGGTTTTTTTTTCGTGCTACGGGTCAAATTGATTCTTATGGCCTTAAAGATCAATCGTTCCGATTTTCATGCTATCACATGGTGATGTGCAACTTTTTTTGGCGTACCTCTAACACTAAAAACACAACAAAAAAAACTACAACGGTCTACTGGACCTGATGTATGTGTATTCTGTTATTTTATTGTTTACCGCTTCGCTGATTATCGAGTGCTTGACAATTTAAGTTTCGCGCTTTTAAAGTTGAGCGACTATGATGGAAGAGACACACCTTAGATGAATGATTGGTCTCGCGCGCTCGCTCGACAACGACGACGAGTTTCACTGCGCAAACTGGCATTATAATTTGGTTTATGACCAAAATTTATCAAAACATTCGGAACACGCACCTCACGCACAGTCTGCAACGCGACTGAGCCAAGTACGCCGATTTCGGCGTACTATTTGTTGCCGCATTTCACAAGACCGCCGGCGGTATCTAGTCGAGCGAGCGCGCGAGACCAATCATTCATCTAAGAGACACACCTATTCGGTCACGAATCCTATTTATTTTTTATCAGATTCTTTCCATAATTTTTAATAACTAAATAGCATTTTTTAATATTATAATACACAGCAGTATAATAGCATTTTTTTTAAGAGCTTATAATCGAATTTTAAGTTTTTTTATTCCTGGTAAATCCATTGCGCACTATGCGCACTCCAATGCGCACGCCTGCAGGCTGATTGAACACAGTTAGACCGCCATTTTGTAGCGTTGCTAAGCAACCAGTCGCTCAGTTGATTAAATCATATGCGGCGCGGCGCGGCAGATCGGCTCGGCAGCATTACCAGGCTGGTAGGCGGCAGGCAGGCTAGTTTTGTTAAAGCTGCGTTTGCAACGCACCCTAGTAAAGCGGTTGTGAACTAAACTTATTATTATTAGCGGCGCTGTCTCTCAGGTCGGGCTCGTGTGATTTCAGTGCGTGAAAATATTAGTTTTTTTGAGGAAGACTGTTAGTTTTTGATCAAAATGGCCACAGAAGTAACGAATAATGCTCCAGTTATAACGGAAAAGGAAAAAGATACTAAAGAAGAGGCCGCTGTGGATAATGGTCCAACTAAAGAAGATGCGCCGGCTGTGACCGAGAAAGCCGAAGAAAAGACAGAAGAGAAAAAAACCGAACCCACCCCGCCGAAGCCGACTGCTCACAAAGCTAACTTTGAAAAGGATATCGTTTATTTGTATCAGTTTTCGCGAACTCCTTTGTTGCCGTCTACATCCCCTTACTGCTTGAAGGTAGAAACATGGCTGCGTTTGGCTGGTGTCAAGTATGAGGTAAGTGCTAGATTGTAATAATTGTGTGTAACTATTTCTTTTGTTATTATTAGCTTCGTATCTGATGAGCCATGGGACCTGCTAATGGCGTGTGGCATGTTCAAAATTCGAACAAGGTTAAATTAGTTTTGTTTTTGTTGTAATAATGTCTGTTGGTGTACGAATTTAAACCTGATAGCTTATTTTCTCATTGGTTTACAAGGACACAACATTATACTATGGGTTTGCGTGCTGAGCATTAGAATGACTATAATTTAAAACTTCAGAATATTTAAAGCAACTGCGAATTTTGCGTCTTTTGCGAATGTTTCATGTACTTAGTAAAAAAATTAGGTAGCTCATGTATTTTTTTTGTTACATGTCATTTTTTGTGCCTAAGACTGGGCATATTATACCTAAATACAGTTCTTAAAAAAAAACATCTTAGCTGTTACCCATTCTACAATAGCGGTCAGACTATACCAAAGGTCCCCACCATACAATTTTTTTTTATTGCTTAAAACGCGTCAAAACATAGGAATCAAAAAATAAATAGCCGTATTTTCGAAAAAAAGCGAAAAGAAAATTTCCAAGCAAAATTACTATGGAGCGAGGACAAAATTTGAAACATTTTTTTTTTATGTTAGTATGAGCCCTATTTTAAATGATTGTTATAATTAGAGTAAGTTAAAATGAGCATTTTTTAACAGGGGCACTTTTCTCTGTGACCAACTACAGATGAGATAGGAGATGTACACATCAGCTCTCTTGAGTCTTTTAATCGGATTCGGCTGCAAAAGTACACTGGATAACGGGTTTGGGTGAATCATCAAGAAGAAAATGAGCATTTGATAAGTCGAATGATCAAACAATAGCTAAGATTAACGGCTTAATTTGGTTCAACATCATTTAAAATATGTGTCATTATGACTTCATTTTGGTAAAAAAAAAATGTCCGTGCCTCCTTTGCTACAGTCCAACCACATTAGCTTTATATCAAGAAAACAGCTCTTCCTATGCATTTACTAGTGAGAGTAATAAAAATATTATGAGGCATTCTTATTTCTAAGTACCTAATGTGTACCTACTTAAATAATAAAGAGTTAGGTAGTTGGTGCTTAAAACTTCCTTGGCATTATGCAGGAACTTTGCAGAAATCTAGATTTAATCGGGGAGAGTAAGCTATAATATTTAATAAATTAATAACGGCAACAGGTAGACACAACATATTCACAGAATATTTAGTTAAATATTCACTTAAAAAAAAATGGGGGGCTCCTCTACAACATTGTTGTATAGATAATGGTACGGAACCCTTTGTGCATGAGTTTGACTCGCACCTGGCCAGTTTTGAGGATAAATTCGCTTTTGTGCTTTTCTCTCTCTACAGTTGTTTTTAAATTACCATGAGCAGTAAAGAGAAAAATACTTCAATAAATATAAGTAGTGTTATTTAACAGCTTCATCCACAATCATAATAATAAAATTAAATAGATTTAATTTCCAAATTAAATAATTTTAATTTATCATTTGGAAATTGGGCTCATGCCCCTACTGAATTTTCTTTGTCATAAAAAGAGTGCCACAATACCTAACCACTGAAGCAGTGAACAATTTCAGATAAATACCTGCAATTATTACCACTTAAAGAAGTGAAAGTGAAAGTTGAAATCTTTGAAGGCTTTATTGTGGCTCTAAAATTTTTTTTTTCTACCATATTGATAAAACCTTATAGCTTAATTTGTACCAAATTCTTACCATATTGCCAGTGTGTGTAATTGTGTATGCAAGTGGGTGTAGTGTAGTAGAGGTAGATGCTTTCCTGATCATGTGGTAAAATCCTCTGTAACTTACAGTCACAGGTAGAAAAATCAATATAATATTTAAAATTGGCTGTGCCTCTACTGCATTTTTTTAGCGTAAGAAAGAGAGTAAATTATTTTGACTTGGTTTTTAATACTTTTAAACTTTTTTTTAAGCAGTAACTGTTAGTCATAAAACCATCACAACATCTATTAGGTACTCCATTATTATATCTTGTTTTCATTTCATTGTAATTTGCGTTATGTAGTCTGAAGTAGACCCCCTACCATTATTAGTGTAAAGGACATTTTTTCTTATCGTAAAAGATCTACATCTTCAGTAAACAAGTAATATAATATAGGATGTGGTTGGGGTGCAGGGTGTTAGTTGAATAGAGGATAATTATTTATTTCTCGGAAAATTGCCTAGATTCCACTTGTTAATAGCCTTCTGCGAAAATTCTGCAATTTTCAAAACAAAGGTAGGATCATCTTCATCTGTTTGCCAAACATCATCCAAATCCATTGAGTCATTCTGAGTGATGGTATAGATGGAGTAACAAACATACATACATTACATTAAAATGTCTTAGTAGTATCCATGGGGGGCAGAGTTTGAATTTATCAAGATAATTAATATATTTACTGCTAGTTTTGATCGAAACCGTACCGAAAATTATCGGGTAATTATTTGATAATAATAATTATTACTAGCCCATTCTGTCCCACTGCTGAGCAAAGGTATCCCCCGACACTTCCACTTAATTATCGGATAATAATTGTCCGGTTATTATCCAACAATATACCTACGCTACGCGTAACAAAAAATAACTATTAGTACTGCATTAAAAGTGCATTTCTACAGACACACAATGAAGTGCCCCTAAAAATTTTATTCAATAATAGGTAACTATGTCCCGTGTTTGGATACGATACACACTATGAATTTAACGTATAATAAACAAAATATCACACGAAGGTATGAACGTTACCATCATTGATAGGTAGGTACGTACGAGTAACTGCGCTACGTTTACGCTACGTTTATTTTTACGTTTATTATATTGATATAGCCTGTGCAACCCTGTTCGTAGAATTGTAGCGATTGTCAACATCAGTCATGTTGTAGTGCCGGATCATGTTAACACATTATCAAGAGTCAGAATACGGTCGGCATATTTTGCTAACGAAAACCACATTTGAGCTCTATCCTAATCTTTATCTTCATTCTAATGTTGAAAAAGAAAATGATGTAGGTAGGAACGGTAAGGACACAAAAGCCGTAAATTAAATAATGTTTCAAACCGCAGATAGGTATAAGCTGGACACTAATTTCAAGGAACAAAGAATTTTTTTTTAAACTTCCGTCGCCCCTCACACGCCGTCACAATTATCGGAGCTAGTGTTGCCGAAAAATAGATACCTAGTTTGCAATCGATAGTTTTAATCGGAAAAAGGCCGTACTATCAATAGGCAATATCGATCAATAGTATCGATATCTCTTTTCGTGCAATACTATCGATAGTATCGATATTATTGCTGTCTAATAATGCAAAACTATCGATAGTATTGAACAGAAATACGAAAACTATCGATAGTATCGATACGAAAAATTCGGTCCTAATGGGAGTTTTCCGACTTACTATGGAAGCCCGACATGGCCTTTCAATCTTTATAATTCGCAAAACCCCATTACGACCGAATTTTTTGCAGACAACCCAGAAACAGCGCTTTCGTTGATATTAAATTTGTTCTATTATCGAATCAAGTGAAAGTAACTGGCATCGACGACATACCTGTTTATACCTGGCAAGTGGCAACCCAGTAGTTCGTCCAGGTAAACAACAGCAAACCCAACGTCTGCACATTCTAAAGGTTTTATACTTTAAGTCAGTATACAATTTTGATACTATCTCGATATGTTGCAACAATTAATTAAAAATATATATTTTTAAATAGTTAAAAATAGCCTGTCCAGGTTTTTTTTTAGCAATCCCATTTCTAATATATTTTCTAACATACTAAAATTATTATAAAATAAGTTTCATTCTATTATCAAACCGGTGAAGATCTTTTTGTTAAGTTTGGATCTTAGACCATAATTATTTTTTTTAATGCACAAACAGAAGATGCTGAAATGAATAAATATTCACGTCATGAAGACCAGCGCAATGGCTTTAATATATTCATATCACGTCTTAGATACTGCAAATAGATGTCATGGCGCAATATTACGAGTAAATATTAGTATACGTAGGCACCTTTCTCAACTGATAACGCTTAAAACCGAAGGACCAAACAAATTATGTTTGTGTTCTCGAGCGTGCAAACATTTTCACCTTAGACATCTTTTTGGTTGGTGTTAGTTAAGTATACGTTCCGACGTTTTAGAAATTATTGCGTGAAAGTACACCGGTAGTAAGCTGGCGATTTCCCGGACGAGCACGTATTAGGTGTATTAGATAGGAATGCGTGCTACGAATACGAATAATAACAAGTGGCCGGTAAAAAAGCGTCGCAGACTGCATAAACTCACCGCCATTAATAAAAAAAAAGTAAGAAAAGAAATGGATAAGTAATTTTTTAGGGTTCTGTACCTCAGTTGGCAAAAACGGAACCCTTATAGGAGCACTTTATGGTCTATAGGGTTCCGTAGCCATTACCACACGGCGGCCACGACGTACAAAATACGCGTTCTTGAATCTACATATGCACGACGACGTCTGTACACGTGTCAATGTGTGCGTAAGACACACAGGGCTGACTATCGCAAAACCCTAGTAACTGCAAGTTATAAGTACTACCAATGACATTTAAAGGTACTTATATATGGCTTAGATATGTGCAAATAAATGTTATTTATTTTAAACCTACTTAAAATGTGTCTGTCTGTTTATTTAAGCATTATTGTTTTTTTTTAATTACAATAGATGTACGACTACAAACTTAAACAAATTATTTGGTAGGTAGTTATTTCATGTATTTATCGCGATAATTTCAGAAATCATTATTTATTTATAAACGTAAGTAATTAGGGTATCGTTACCATTTCGCATAATTATTGCTCCCGAACTTAGTGCCGTGCGGCCGACATACATCGCGTTGCGCACCTCGAATCGGTGCGGGGCGGAGCGTGGCCATTATATATTCTGTGCCATTACGAAAAAATCAAGTAATATTTTTCGAAGGATTTCGTATTTTGCGGCATCTTCTAAGTTTAGGTATATTTTATACCTTAGGCTGCTATTTACTCTTAAACTACTAATAATCCTTAAACAATATTCGCCATTATAATTTTCCTTGTAAATTTGATATACTTACTATCCTGTTTTTTTTATTTTCCACCCTATAGCTTGGATTTAAGAAGCGGGGGGAGGGGGGGGGGTGAGCTTGATTTTAATGAAAATTTGCACTTTAATGAATATTTCGCAAACAGATCACTCAATCGAAAAATCGTCTTGGGAAACCCCCCAATGGCTTTAAAAGACCTATCCAACGATACCCCACACTATAAGCACAGAATATATAATAGTACTAACGTACAGAATGGCCACGCTCCGCCCCGCACCGGTTCGAGTTACCCCACCCCTCAAGCGCAGATTGCAGGAAAACCGCAGGAAAGCAGTCGGGTGCGCGACGCGATGTATGTCGGCTGCACCGCACTAAGTTCGGGAGCAATAATTTTGCGAAATCGTAACGGTACCCTACCCTTCCTTTTTCTAAATAAATAGTGATTTCTGAAATTAACGCGATTAATACATGATCGTACGTACCGAATGGTTCTTTTAAGTTTGCAGACGTATATCTATTGTAATTGAAAATAATAATGCTTAAAATACGCAGACAGACAGATTTTAAGTAGGTTTAAATAAATGGAGGATATTCTGGCTTCTGGCAGAACCGGATAAGTGCACAATATTTATTTTTTATACGGTTTTTCTAGATAAATAAAGCAGAAAACATTGAGTATGCCTATGTATGTAACTTTAAAAAAAATTGCACTTATTCTGTTTTGCCAGAATACCCTCGAAATAGGTACATTTATTTGCACATATCTAAGCCGTACCTACATATGACTGACGCGTGTACAGACGTCGTCATGCCTATGTAGATTCAAGAACGCGTATTTTGTACGGCGTGGCCGCCCTGTGCTATAAGGTTAGTCGAGAAAAAAATATCACCCGCACTTTACGTCTATTGGAGGTAGGTACGAGTACTTACCTTAATTTTTTTTTGCCACTGTCGGCGTGACCATATTCATGCCAAATTACAGCGGTCCTGAGCTTAGCCGCGAATAGACAGACAGACAGACAGACGGACAGACATGGCGAAACTATAAGTTATCGTATAAGGGTTCCGTTTTTGCTAGGTTTTTGCCAACTGAGGTGCGGAACCCTAATAACTGTTAAACCATGGTCGCGTTTAACTTGTATAAAAACAACAACAAAAACTGGTTTATTATCATGAAAGTTCTTTTTATAAAATACGAAATTCCGTAAAATCATGTTCTTTTTTTTATATCCCGTATTGACGCTTGAGCAACCGCATGAAACGTGACAAATAACTTTATTTACACAATCATCCATACTCGAGCCATAAATAAAATTACCCACAGTAAATTATCAGCAGGATATTTAAGTAATTAAGGAATGTATCGAGACAGCTAGGAAATAGATAGTATTTAGTTACTTAGGGTTGCCACCTCATCGTAAATAAGTCAAGTTATTATTTACACCAGTCTTTAAACGGCGAAGACATACTGTGCCTACATTAATTGATCAAACGTGTGCATAACTGCATAGTTTGCACAAGCAGCCAGCACGTACCTAGCATGACTAATAAGTACTAATATAACACTGCGTTGTCTCCGAGGATATAGAATTCCTGCCATGTTTGCTTTTAAAGCTGGCTGTGGCCGCAAGTACAAATGACTAATGAATGCGTGCGTATTGATAATGAAGTTGGTTGCGCCTGTGAGCGGACTTATTGTTTCGCATATCGTACTCCCAGATCAACAGTGGGTTAACTCAAAATATATACACCGTGTTTTTCTTCATTTCAGTTAACTTCGGCAGACGGCTCAGTTCATTGATAGAAACTATCTGGTAATTAACTAAATGACCAAATAAAAATTTATTTTTTGTTTTTAGGGTTTCGTACTTAAATAGGGAAAAACGGAACCCTTATAGGATTACTTTGTTGTCCGTCTGTCTGTCAAGACCTTTTTCTAGGGAACGCGTGGAGGTATCAAGTTGAAATTAACACCTCATGCCCCTTGAAGCTGTAAAAAAATAAAGCTTCTACATTAACGCAATCAAAAGATACGGCCATTTGAGTCTTATTTTTCATACATTTCGCAGTGGATTCAAAACCTATAGGTACTTCCAGTAGACCTAGAATCATGAAATTTGGCAAGAAGGAAGGTCTTACAGTACAAGTAAACGCAATCGCTAACATCACAAAAAAATATTTTTTTATACAAACTTATGTCACTCGAAAGCGATGTTTTATTTCGGAACTGCGTAGATCAAGGTAGCAAGCAAAGTGGTACACGCGTGGACTACGGTGCACGAGGCCCCTAGTGTTTTCGTTTAAGTATTTATTTTTCTTTTTCCATTGTGTTCATTTTGGAGCTTTACATTTTGGAGGTAGCTATCTTTGTCCATTCTCATCCTAGCCTGTTCAATAAACTGACAGAGACACGCCGACTCCCTGTTCGCTCTCAATATCACCATACATTGCGGAGGAAAACTTGCAATACAGCGTCGGTGCGGAAAAGTGTCTTAGGGATGGCGCCTCAAATATTTAATAAAATTCCAGATTCTTTTAAAGAACTGAATTTGGCGCAATTTAAAAAAAACGTCATGGTTACTCCTAAATAAATGTTATTATAGCGTCAATGAATTTTTAAGTGATGACAATTTATAATTATTAATATTGTTTTAATGTTATGATTTTGAATTTTGATGGACTGTTTAATTTGTTTTTTTAGTGTTTTGATTATTATTTTTTATATGACATATTTATATTGTTTTTTTTAATGTTTTTTTTTCTTTCTTTGACTGATATGTATATTTAAATAGCTGCAATTATAAAAAAAAAACTGAAATTTTGTACGCCATGTGGCAAAACATACAGGGTTCTATATTTTTTATTTTATCATCTCTACATCTGTACCTATGTTTGACAAATAAACTATTCTTATTCTTATTCATTCTATACGAATATTATAAAAAGGAAAGATTTGTATTTTTGTATTTTTGGATGTTTGTTACGAATTAACTCAAAAACTACTAGACCGGTTTTGAAAATTCTTTCATTATTAGAATGCTAAATTACTTCAAAGTGCCAAGTTTTATTACCAGATAAAATTAGGGTTCCGTAATAAAACATCTTTCATCGCATGCGCTTAGAAAAGTATTGATGATAGAACAAAAAAATGTTAACGAATATATCAATATGTACTAAAAACTTCCCGATACCATATGTCCAACTATTGTAATTATGTGACTACAGCTACTTTTTTACATTTAAAAAACTGAAATGCCGACTAAAATCAGACCATGTTATCCATACCTTTGTCCTGTATAGATACGGAACCCTTCGTGTGGGAGTCCGACTCGCACTTGGCCGGTTTTTTTTCCATGCGAAGTCGAGTCGCTAGTATTTTATATTTTAGGGGAAAAGCAAATCAACGATCTATTTACATACAAATTTGTACGGAACCCTCGGTGGGCGAGTCCGACTTGCACTTCAACCATTGATTAAATTTATTTGACGAATAAATGTGATGCCGTCTCTATTTGTTTTGTTCGAATAGACGGAGACGGTGTCATATTATTTTATCAGACAAATAAAATTAATCAATGGGTGGTAAAACAGCCCCTTAATAACTTTATGATCATTGTTAAAGATCCAATTATAAAATTAACAGACTTATACATATAAGAGACATGCTGAAAACACGCTTTTTAGGATTCCGTAGCCGAAATGGCAAAAACGGAACCCTTATAGTTTTGTCATGTCTGTCTGTCCGTCCGCAGCTTTTATCAGGGACTATCAATGCTAGAACGCTGTTATTTTGGACGAATATATGTGTAAACAAGATGGTACAATAAAAAAATCAAAATATATTTTTTTTAGATTACCTCCCATATACGTAAAGTGGGGGTGATTTTTTTTCTTATCTAACCTCATAGTGTGGGGTATCGTTGGATAGGTCTTTTAAAATCATTAGGGGATTGCTAAGACGATTTCTCGATTCAGTGATTTGTTTGCAAAATATTCATTTTTAAAGTGCAAATTTTCATTGAAATCGGGCGTTCCCCCCCCTTTAAAATCCAAACCGGTGGGTAGAAAAATTTGAAAAAATTCAGGACGGTAGTAAGTATATCAAACTTACAACGAAAACTATAACGGTTAAGTTTTCTTGAGAATTATTAGTAGTTTAGGAGTAAATAGCAGCCTAAGGTATAAAATATACCTAAACTTGGAATATTCCGTACAAAATACGAAATCCTTAGAAAAATATTACTTCATTTTTTCGTAATGGCTACGGAACCCTATTTTGGCCGTGTCTGGCACGCTCTTGGCCGGTTTCTAACCTTCTTTTGTTTGCTAAATATGTTTGAATTACAAACGCTTTAGTTACGGACATTAAGGGGCTATTTCACCACTCATTGATTAATTTTAACTGATGGATAAATGTGATGCCGTCTTCGTCTATTCGAACAAATGAAACAGAGACGGCATCACATATCTGTCAAATAAATTTAATCAATGAAAGGTGAAACAGAGGGTAAATAAGTTTTTGTTAAAAATTTCATTTTTAATACAAGCTTTTTTTGCTGATTTTACTTTTTGTTGACTGTACTTGCATTGTCATCTAAACTACATAACCGTACCAAATTTCAAGTCGGTACAATTAACCATTGAGGAGTTCCCTCCTGCGGAGACGATCCTGGCTGGACCACCAAGCTTTCACTACCAGATTATTGTATTGTCACCAAATTTACATAAGTATGTCAAATTTCAAGTCGATCGGACTGTGAGCGGACTAATGGAAGTGGGTCAAATTTAGCTTCCAAGATTTGACCCAAACAAACAAATAAATAAACAAGTGAAACTAAATAAAAGCTTGTAAAAACCTCATTAATTAGGAACCTCTCCACTGTTTAACTGCGCATTTTAAACAGTAACAGTTAGGCCACTAATGTATTCGAGAAATTAACTTCGTTTGACCTGTTGAATGTTCTCTTAAAGAGTTAACGGAAATCAAAAATAACACAACAACACTAAGAACCAGTCAGATACCAACGGATTTTTGTTGTGATTCACTTCGTTCATGCTGCAAAAAAGTCAAAATAAAGAGAAGTATTGATTTGTAAATCCTAAAACGTGATCTGTAATTAAATTTAGGTAACATCACCGTTCTGGTACAACAGAACTGGCATATGTTCGGGACGATCGGCGACTTCGGTGTAGCTGTAGGCACTTCAATATGTTTATGTAGCTCGCTCCAGAGGGAGGGTGTAGGACGTGCGGCATCCGCCCGGGGCCATTGCCCTTTCGTGTTAACCTTGTCCCATTGCTACAATAAAACTAATGATATCAATGCGGTACCCCCATCAAATAATGACCCTCATTTTATATTAAAAAAACACTCTTTTGTACTTTACTTTTAAAAACTGACATAAGTTAGGTTGTAACTTAATGTAACAAGTTGATATCAGTGTAATTCTGAGAAATAAAAAAGTGAGAACAATAACTCAAGTTAGCTCAAATTGATCGATGTGTAAGATAGGTACGCCATGTGAAAAGTAAGATAAATAAGACATATATCTAGCTGACCTTGTTTCCGTCCATACGGGCGAACCTCTCGAACATCAAAATGAAAATGAAGGCTATAAACCTGCACGGGAATCAATTTTGTAGTTGGAATGTAAGAAAATATATTTACAAATTCAAATTGAATTGTTACGTCGACAATTTCGTTAGTTCACTTATGTTTAGAAGTCTGAAGTGTTTTGATCTGGAGCGTTTAATGGTAGTTTATTTATTTTAGGTGTTAATCCTACTAATATTATAAATGTGAAAGTTTGTGAAGATGTTTGAATGTTTGTTATCACGTCTACATAAACCGCCTGAACCGATTTACATGAAATTCGGTATACAGATAGTTTGAGTCCCGAGGAAGGACATAGGATAGTTTTTATCCCGGAAAATTGCATAGTTCTCGCGGGATAGCGATAAACGAATACTACGCGGACGGAGTCGTGGGCAACAGCTAGTAAATCATAATTATAATATTAAAAATTGCTGAATGTTTGGGAAAATTACTTAGCCGAAGGCTGAATAATAAATACGGTAAAATTACAGAAGAAGGAAACCCACTGACTCATCCCTAAACCACTTACTGCGACGTGCGTTCAGTTGTAGAACATCATATTATTTAATTAACTCATGTCTATTTTTTCATATAATGGTTTACGCCATCGAACAATACGAGCATCATGAGGAAACAAATAGGCACCTACCTACACGCAATCTGTACTGCGTTGTTAATAGAAACGGTTTAAATTACATACATATCCAGTGAGGCAAGTAAAATTACTCTGTAACTGCTATCTTAGAGATTAATGATTGCGTGCCTCTATTAAGCCGTCGCCCACTGGAATTGGGTCGTTGACCTCAGTGCCGGAGCCTTAGACCAATGAGGGGACATTTTTTCTCTACCGCTACGAACTAAGTATTTAACGAAATTAAAGTAGAAGCCAATTCTGACACGAGGCTAAAAGTAGTGAACGTGGTTCAATTTAGTAAAATAGTCGGATCTGTAGTAAAAAAAATGGTCAAGTGCGAGTCGCACTCGTACATGAAGGCTTCCGTAAACAGTTCAGTAAAAGTTTTCCTTAAAATTCTTCCAATATAACATATTTTTGCTGACTGTACTGTATGCCCCTGGTTACCAAAGTACTCGTCAAGACGACAAACGAGTCCAAACTCGATGTGGTCGTGTCGTTTATCACAGAGTTCCTATGGTCACCCGCTAGCTTTATTATCAGATCAACTCCATGTTATAATACTATTGCATTGTCATCGGATTTATACATGCGTGTAAAATTTCAGCTCAATCGGTTGAAGATATCCACTTCAAATTTGAGTTGAAAGATTCCACCCGAGCAAACATAGTTACATTTTACATTACACTTGCAAATAAATATAATGCTTGTAATAAGTTTTTGTTAAAAAACTCATTTTTAATACAAGCTTTTTTTGCCGAATGTACTTTTTGTTGACTGTACTTGAATTGTCATCTAAACTACATATCTGTACCAAATTTCAAGTCGGTAGGTACTATTAACTATTGAGGAGTTCCCTCCTGCTGAGACGATCCTGGCAGGACCACCAAGATGTCACTACCAGACTATTGTATTGTCACCAAATTTACATAAGTATGCCAAATTTCAAGTCGATCGGGACTGTGATCGGACTAATGGAAGTGGGTCAAACTTAGCTTCCAAGATTTGACCCAAAGAATAAATAAATAAATAAAAAAAACGGGCAAGCTACAGAAAAGCTTCTAAAACTATCGCCGAAATGTAAGCACTTGTGCAAGTATTTCGAATAAAAAACAATTTGAATTCTCAGCCTCCTTGGTTCTGGCTGTTTGCTTCTGAAACCATTGCCAGAGGACGCCGCGCGCAGCTCAAAAAAAAATTGCTGTCTGTCAGCACAGTTCATTCGCGGTAAATTCGGCGGAATTCGTATATTGTGTAATTAAATAATAAGAAGCTCGACTAATGTGAATAAATTTTAATCTGTATTTATAAACCTTGTTAATAGTGTTAAATACTTAGTATGATTTTTTTAGTGTAAAAACCAATAGGTAAACAGTAATTAATACGGTGTGGAATAAGCGAGCGCTTTGTCAAAGTTGGCTTCATTGAGGTTTGTGGTTCATAAATAGCTTTATTAATTTTTGCACAAAAACGAATAAACCAAACGATTGACAGTCAGTACATTATATTATCGAAGCTTTTATAAAACATCATTAAAATCGCAAACTTAAAGGTAAATATTCAAACGACATAGCTACCCGTTGCTAGGCGACTCGGTCGCCTTAGCAACGGCTAATAACGCCTAGCAACCAAAAAACGCTGAAAAAAAACACGTTTCTTGTATGACAACCCCCTTTAAATTTAACTTTATTTTATTTTTAGTATTTGTTGTTATAGCGGCCACAGTAATGCATAGTCTGTGAAAATTTTAAGCGTCTAGCTTTTACGGCTTCAGAGATAGAGCCCTGTGACAGACGGACGGACACAGACAGACAGACAGCGGAGTCTCAATAATAGGTTCCCGTTGGCACCCTTTGGGTACGGAACCCTAAAAACAACGTTACGAATAGGTACGAAACAATGAAAGAATCAGTTCTAATGGCGTGTCGTAGAATGAAATGGACGATCTACTTTCGTTACTCGTATCGTATAGTCTTAAGTGTCACATGGTTCGCTTAACCTCTTATACTCGTATTAGCGGTACTTCACCGGATTAAGAACAATATTTTGTTTTATTTATCTCCTTCAATAGCTCCTTCGAACGAAAAACGGCTAAAAGAGCTAAGTGCGTTTTATACACAAGGCATTCATTTACCTATTCACACTTACACCGCTGAACTGATGATAGGTAGTTTGTGTACATATTTCTGTTGCCGCTATAACAACAAATACTAAAAACAGAATAAAATATATATTTAAAGGGTGCTCATTACGGCAACAGGTAATTGCTAAATATTATTTATATTTTCGTTCACTTAGAAATAAATAATTAAATTAAAATAGAATAAATATAGAGAAGCCGTGGTGGCCTAGTGGATTGACCTATCGCCTCTCAAGCAGAGGGCTATGGGTTCAAACCCCGGCTCGCTTCGAAATTCATGTGAGGAATTATATTTCAAATTTACCACGAGCTTTGCGGTAAAGGAAAACACCGTGAGGAAACGCGCACAAACATGCGAAGCAATTCAATCGTGCGTGTGAAGTTCCCAATCTGCACTGGGCCCGCGTGGGAACTTATGGCCCAAGCCCTCTTGTTCTGACAGGAGGCCTGTGCCCAGCAGAGGGACGTATAGGCTGGGATGGTTGATGGATAATAAGTATTTAAGGGGCCCTCGTACGGCAAACTTCTTTTTTTGACGATTTTTGCTAATGTCTAATGTATAGGTACGGAAGCCTTCGTGCGGGAGTTCGACTCGCACTTGGCCGTTTATTTATTTATTTTGTCCGTGCAAAGCCGGGGCGGGTCGCTAGTTATTTAATAATTTGATTAATAATAAAACCTCAACTTGAGTATATGTAGAAACTTTAATATTCTAAATATTCAAAAAGAACAAGTTAAGTATAAAAATCGGAAAACAATTATTTTCAAGGGACACTCCAAAAAGTCAGTGATGCAACAGAAATTTGTTAAACAACTATAAGGAATGTATTGAGGAAAAATGACACTCATCCATCACTCGTGCCATTATTTAAATGCGAAGACGAATTTTTAATTGAAGAAGAGAAGCTAGAGGAGTTTTCTAATTAAATGCCTGTAATTCAGACAGTGACAGTGATTGAGCGTTTATTGCTTCATTATTAATCATAAAATTAATACTTATTGCAAATAACGCTTTTAAAGAATTAAATTCCTTGTACTAATTTAATATATGTGTGTTTAGTAATGCGCTGTTATGATTAAATCAAGCCCCTACTGTGTTATTTATAAGTCCACTGTAAAAATAATGACGTGGCAGCCGATCTACATGACTGTTATAGACTATGAATACTCGTATGCAGCAATGTATCTCGAGTCTTAAATGATCATCCGATCTCTCTCGATGAACGTCGAGAATTGCCGAGTGTCAAAGTGGAAATAATCTTATTGTACAGCCCTGTAACCACAGCCTGTAACCATTTTAAATTTAGGACATGGTTTAGTTCAATGAAGGGGTCTTTCAGTCATTTCATTATTAACTATTTCACCCGATGTTGCTGCTTTCGAAGATTACCTACGTAAGTCGTAGACACGGCTACGTGCGTCGCACATAAACACATAAAAGCGGATAATTCAGCTTTGACATACTTTCTTATGGTTACTGGAACATGGGTTACTTCAATGCGAAGAAAGTCCACTACCGGCATCAGCGGCAGATAGAAACTAAGTATTTCACCCGGGGGATTATCATTTATTTACATTAAACCATTTGACCATTTGACTTTTCATCACAACGGATGTGGTATTTAAGCATTAGTTATGTTTACAACACAAGCAGAGCTTGTCTCATTTAAAATGACGCGTCTCTCACTCAACTAAATCAGTTCATTATGAACTGATGTGTAATTCCATGTAGCTAAGGAGTTCTCCTAAAAAAACATTTATTAGTATTTACATAAGTAATACATTTATTTTATCTGCAAAGTGTTCAGTTATCAAGTTCTGGAACTTTGCTGGTCTATTATGAATATTTTAAAAGTTTTCAAAGTTTGATTAACTTCATCTAATTTAATACTCGTATAATGCCAATTGTTTCACTCTTATGCCCTCTGCAGTATCTATTTATTCATAAAAAAAACATTAAAGAGATATTGAAATTTTTGGTTTGAAATTGTAATGAAAGTCACTTATCAGGGGATAAAATAGGAGATGAAAATTTATATGGAACGTCGTCATTATCACAGATTAATCGATGAATCTTTGTATGGGATAACAACTAAAAAAAAAACTGTAAAATTCGACTCTGACTCGCGCATCAATAGGGTTCCGCACGTAGGTATTTATGAATATCCAGTGTTAGCAGAGCCTATTCTAAGCTCATAAGCAAAATGTACGCAATGTGGGGTCATTTTAGATGGCTTATTAAAATAGACAGTCAGACATGAAAAATAATGATTTTCAGATATTTCCTATTTATTTTGCTATAAGGGAAAAAATGCTATAAGAGCTACCTTTGTACAAAATTCCAAGTTTATAGGACAGCTGGAAGTAGGTACTCTATAACTTTTTCTGTTAAGGCGATTTGTATGGAAACTACTTTTTAATGACTGTAGCTTTTGATTGCGTTGACTTAGAAGTTCGATTTTTTTCACAGCTTCCGGGACCTGAGTTTAGGGTTTTAATTTCAACTCGATACATACTCCGCGCGTTTACGGGATAAAGGGTCTTGACAGACAGACAGACGGACCTACAGCAAAGTGATCCTATAAAGGTTCCATTTTTTTCCTTTTGAGGTACGGAACCCTAAAAAAACATTTGTTCTGGCTCTTTTCACATTTCGACATTTTTCATACTTGAAAATATGGGGATGAAAGTTCGTAAGAAATTCCAAACAAATTTACTATAAAACAGCGTTTCCACCAGAGATGTCCTGTGCGAGGATGTGTAAATGAAGCGTTTCTATTGGTTAATGAAAACACATTCCTCGCAACACATCCTCGCACATTGTAGCTATGCTTAATAAGAATGTCGTCTTAATTTTAATCCTACCCTCCTAACTTACAATAAGGACGTAAGATGTCAAGAGCTCACTATGAAGAATTAGTCCTTTTGTGTTGGCAGGGTAGAATACTCGTCGTATTGCTAAAATGTGGCTACCAGGAAAATATTTATGTTTTACCAAAGAATGGAAGAACAAAACAAAATTAGCTTAGATATAAAGCAATGTATTAAAATAGGTTATTTTCAGTAAACTGTAGAAGTTTCTATGTGCTATTATTATTGGCAGAATAGGTACCCTAAATAAATTAAATACTTTCCAAAGTTACTATTACACGCGGATGAAGTCGCGGGCAAAAGCTAGTAATGAAGTAAATATACTCAGCGGCACAAAATTTGGCCCACTCTACATACAAAATTACCTATTACCGCATACATTTGAGGGCCACTTTTTTTGCCGCACTGTATATTTAAATGATGGTCAATGTAACAGATCTTTCAAGTTAGGGCTGTTCACGATACTTACCTATTGCTTGAATTTCTAAACAGCCGTTCTGCACGCTAAATTCCTGAGTTATAAAAACTGTCATTTTCGACAGGGGGCAAAGGGCAAATCAGCGTATACATGTACGAAATTTAAATTGTACCTAGTTAATGCATTTGTGGATCATGTATTTAGCCACGAACACAATCAGCGAAATTAGTAAACATTAAATTGAGCTTCACATATACAATCACTCTTTAAAGCCAGCTACAGACCAACCGATTCTATTCTGATTATTTTCTATTCTGTAAGAACCGGGGTTATCTTCACACCCGCCGGCCGGCTAGAACGTTGTGATCGGCGATACTACAGCTTGCTTACCGTGCATTCTTGCCGACTCGGGTCGGTAAGCACTAAGAATGCGACGAGTGGTATATTTTGTATTGCATTCTAGCCTTCGCGTTTCGGTTCTTTTCTGTTATATTCTAGTTAGAGCTGAATAGAATCGGTAGGCTTGTGACTGGCCTAACGGGTATGACAGTTACAGTTACGATTTGCTATAATTTTTCGCAAACTACTAACTCATTTGTCGACAAATACTAAAATATTTTCACTGTCACTGATAAAATTGAGACGTTCATTGTTTTTAATCCTCACGAGTTAGGATACTGCCTACTGGCTCATAGAAATTAACTTTAGTTGACACTGATTTAGTTGACCTAAAAAAGCTTTCCATAAAGTTAACCGAAATAAAAACACTCTGTAGAAGTAGAAGTGAAGCACAGCTATAAGGGCCTGTTTCACCACTCATTGATAAATTTTGCGTGATAGATAAATGTGATGCCATCTCTGTTTATTCGGACAAAACGAACAGAGACGACATCACGGTCACGGATATCTGTCACATAAAATTTAACAATGAAAGGTGAAACTGACCCCAAGTGTCGTAAGACACGATACATTTGGCTTCTGTGCTATCAGTATATCGTTTTCGTCGTTATTTAGAGGATTAGATAGACTGGCTCTTTGTCACGCGACGAACCGCTGAGGGCTGCCCTCTTTCTACCGAAACACTCATCAATTTTGCCTATAAATCCAATAATTACCACATTGACACGACAAACTAATTACGGAATTGAACCTACCTCTCCATTAGGTAAGTAGACTTTCAACAATAATGACGTGATGTTTATATACAACAACGCTATAGTAAATATACACACTCGTATTGGATAATAGTTGTTTGTTCCACAAATAACTTCAAATAACACTGAAAACGGTTTACCGCTGTACCTCGATGTCAACTTGTTTAGTTATACCTTTGGATGAAATTTAGTCCTCAAAAACCTTCTATCTATGTATCTACTCGTATAGGTTACCTACTTATAAAATAACACTTCCTGACTAATTCATCATTGCCCAGCCGAAACTACTGGTACCAGAGATTAAAATTTGACAGATTTTTTCTTGAACCATGGAGGTTAGTGGACCTCAGGAGAAGGGATTTTTCATATTTCCATGGGATAGTAAATAAAAGGGACTTATATTTCCATTCGAATTATATTTCCATACTATATCTCCGAAACTACTGTCATTAGAGACTATTCCCACGGAATCCTACTAATATTATAAATGTGAAAGTTTGTGAGTGAGTATGTTTGTTACTTTTTCACGCTTAAACGGCTGGACGGATTTGGATGAAATTTGGCGAAAAGTTAGTTTATAACCTGGATTAAAACATAGGATACTTTTTATCCCGATATTCCTACGGGATAGGGATAAAATCTTGAAATTACAACCGCTAGGCTTAGAGTCATGAAATTTGGTATGTAGGTAGTTGGACGTCTGGAATAAAACATAGGTGACTTTTTGACCCGATATTCCCACGGGATACCTAGGGATAAAATCTTGAAATAACAACCGCTGGGCTTTGAGCCATGAAATTTAGTATGTAGGTAGCTGGACCTCTGGAATAACACATAGGCTACTTTTTATTCCGATATTCCCACGGGATAGGGATAAAATCTTGAAATAACAACCGCTGGGTTTAGAGTCATGAAATTTGGTATGTAGGTAGTTGGATGTCTGAAATAACACATAGGCAACTTTTTGAATCGATATTCCCACGGGATACCTAGGGATAAAATCTTTAAATAACAACCGCTGGGCTTAGAGCCATGAAATTTAGTGTGTAGGTAGCTGAACCTCTGAAATAACACATAGGCTACTATTTATTCCGATATTCCCACGGGATAGGGATAAAATCTCGAAATAATAACCGCTGGGCTTAGAGTCATGAAATTTGGTACGTAGGTAACTGGACATCTGGAATAACACTTAAGTGACTTTTTGACCCGATATTCCCACGGGATAACTAGGGATAAAATCTCGAAATAACAACCACTGGGCTTAGAGCCATGAAATTTGGTATGTAGGTAGCCGGACGTCTGGAATAACACATACGCTACATTTTATCCCGATATTCCCACGGGATAGTTTTGTAACTTAGGGACCCCATACATCCCAGTGCTGTATTATTATTATTTTGTAATGTTTTCTTTAATTGTATACTGTAGTTTTCAAGTTTTTTATTTGTAAATATTTTATTTTGAAAAAATGACTTTCTGACAACTTTCTTGCGGCGCATTCTTCTTGGCAATGATGGTCTTTCCGAAAGCGCTGGTAGTTTAAGAAATGAAGTGTAAAAGTGCCCATTGCGGCCTATTTACTGAATAAATGATTTGAATTTGAATTTTGAATTTGAATTGGGAAAACAATTGTAATTTCATTACTGGGTTTAGAGTCTTGAATTTTGTACAGTTATTCACAACACAACCTCAATGAAGACCACGATATAAATTTTGGAAATTTCCAGGGGAATTTTGTTAAATCCCGAAAATTTCAATTGCAACTACCAGACCGAATAGTTTACGCGTGCGAAGCCGCGGGTAAAAGCTAGTATTGAATAAAAAGGATTTTTATACTAACTGACTCGGACAACGCATGCATATGCTAAGCTACTAGAGCTAGAGGTTAGAAATTTGGCAGACGTATTCGCGTGGAATAAGGAATAGGTAAAAGGGATTTTTTTAATACTGACTAGCTGATATTGAGACTTGATATTATGGCACACAGAAAAACCCAGCGACAAACTTGATTTTTAATTACGTTGCAGAAGGATTAATTTAGAGTTGAAAGTGTATACATAGATGAACGTGGCGTGAGGCATTCCATTGGCCTAGACGACTGGATGACTGACTGACTGACTGGATCAAAGAGTATTAACACCTATAGGACTGGATGACTCTGGAGGTGAAGGAAGGGATTTCTCGAAATTAACGCGGGATGGGAAATAAGACGGATAGGTGTATTTTTTTATACTGACTAGCTGATAAAAAAACTGTCTTGACATATTTTTTCAGGGTCATAAAGATGCACTAAGAAGGGATTTTTCGAAATTTCCGCGGGATAGGGAATAAAAAAAAAACATTTTCGAATACTAACTGATGAGTTGATGTAGAGGTTTGCTACAAAATACTCTAGTAGGTATGCGAAATCTGCCATAAACTATTTGTAGTAGTAGTATAATAGGTAAGTACAGTCAAGGGCAAAGATGTCGACACGGCCAAAGTTGCAAAAATATGTATACACGGCCTTAATGTTAAGTGCATAAAGTCGTGTATACATATTTTTGTAACTTTGGCTGTGTCGATATCTTTGCCCTTGACTGTACATACATACAACGAAAAAGAGGGCGTTGGTTAGTCGGGACGGGACTCAATGAGTGTACTGTGGGGACTGTAACTAGGTGAGAGCTTAGGTACTGGGGATCAACGCGCGTGACTTTAAACTATTATGAAATAAACAGCATCTTCAATCATTAATTAATTATATTTTATTTTAGAACTTGGTAGTACTTATAAATAGATTTACATAAATAGAAAATAGAAATAGAAATAGAAACGTTTATTCGCTAATTCGCAAATTACATATTATAAGTAAGTACACAAAATAAAACAAGTATAAAATGGTTCCAGCCGCTTAGGCTATCGGGAGCAATCTGCGCTCCGGCATGTATATCGCTGTCAATCTGTTTTAAAGTTATATTCTAGAAACACAATATAAAAAAACCTATCCCTTTATATAAAACTAGGTTAATCTAACCTGCCAGGTGGTCAGTTTTACCACCTGCCAGCGGTATACAGCCTAGTTCCTACAGTACAATATCGCATTTTTACTCCCAGTCACAAAACATGCTCAATTCTCGTTTGTTTAATATTTTCACTTGTTTGTTCGCACGTACAAAACCATATGTCATTGATATTTCTTTTGCAATCATTGATTCATTTTAGTATGGCAATCAGCAGCAGTAGAATGTAATCGATTTCGCTGACTTGAATGGACATCGTGGCACTTATTATTCCAGTATGATGACTCGTTTTGAACTACGTATATGGGTGGTGGAATGCGGCTAGCTAGAGCGTTCGTCCTCGGAAGTAACGTTCAGGATAGCCGATTACAAAGCTCTATATTTTTTTTTCATCACATGTGCTCGTCAATTATGTTATTCCATGCCTGTATACTAAAGGATAATGGCCTCAATTGTTCCCGGGGGAGTTACGGAATTTACGGATTTACGTATAGTTTTTCTTCTCAAATTTTTATGGTGTAAAATTGGGTTATATCTAAATGAAATGACGTACCTACTTACTTTTTAAAACTAAGTTGACTTTAGTGGCGTGGCCGTGGCCGGCGTGGACGGAGACAGGTGCGCGTATATTTTGTGATGAATGACCTCTTGATATGCTACTTCAATAAGACAGTCGTGGCTGTGGTGACAATCAGGTCCTTTACGGTGCCTGAATAAAGCACCATCTGAACACAAAATCGGAGTACCGATGCTAGTCTCTTCTATTTCATGGAGATGTCCTGTGTTTTCCCTGTATTCGCCGACAATCTCTTTTAAGAGGACCAAGAGAACCAGGCGCGCAGCGCCCTTAACACCCTCCAACCTAAGCTGAACTCTATTGGATATGCTTAACCATAGTAATGTGAGGCGGTTATGCATTTCATCATCATCAGCCGGAAGACGTCCACTGGTGAACAAATGCCCTCCCCCTTAGAACGCCACAATGAACGACAACTCGCCACTTGCATCCACCGCTTTCCCGCAATTTTCACAATGTCGTCAGTCCACCTGGATGGGAGGCAGCTGCCAATGCTTCGTCCTCGGTTCGTGGTCGCCACTTGTGGACTTTTCTCACCCAACGGTTATCTGTTCTTCGAGCAATGTGGCCCGCCCATTGCCACTTTCACTTGCATATTTTCCCAGCTATGTCGGTGTTTCCAGTTATGTATTTATTTCCCTTCTTTATATTATTTTTACTTTTAAATCTCGCAATGTCGTTCGTCCACCTAGTGGGAGGCCGGCCAACGTTAAACTAACAGTAATTGTGTCAAAAGTGTTCTTTGAAATTCTTTATATTGACGTATCTTTTTACTTGTGAACCGATTCGTTAATCCAAGAAAACTACCTACAATCAACGCCTGCAATACATCAATGAAAACCACATCCACATCGGTTAAACCGTTCCTGGGATTAGCGCGAGCAAACGCACAAACAAACAAACTGACAAACAGACAATTTAAAAAAAACATTGTTTTGGGTTCTATTGCGCTTATAAATATTACCATTACCATTGTAACAGTTTTTCGCAAATATTTACAGATATCGGCCAAGCGGCCGAATAAACTAAGGCCTTATTGTCCGAGTTCACAATCTGTTCCTAGTAGAAAGAAATAGTAAACGTGAAATGATTGTGATTTCGAGTGCGTTTAACAATGTAGCCTACGGTTTTAGAGTTCTAAAACTAAAAAGTATGGCAAAATAAAAAATTGGATTAGTAACTAACTAAGTAGGTAGCCGATATTTAAGTTAGACCAGCAATTACTGGATATTTTAGTCCGTAAATTTGGTGACTTCTACAGTGATACCGAACTGCAGAAAGTGCTAAAAACTTGAGTAATTGTCAAATTTGAGTACCTATAATCATTAGTCGTCTACTAGTAGTATCAATAAACATTTAACTATTATTACGCCTAAAAATTAAAAATAAAGCACGTTTCGAGATTTATTTTAGTCGTGTGTTGCAAAGAGATCGAAGTACCGCAGCAGAGCATAAACCAGTGAGCTATGAATGCATGACACGGTATGTCGAATGCACTTTCCCAGCTATACACTCCACGCGGGTGCGGTATTAAAAACGACAGACTTAATTATTCGCTGATAAAGTAGGCCAAGTTTAACTGTTCCACAAAGAAAAGACTAGCATGGCATACGAGGGCTGCCTTTTACGTTCTGTCGTTTGCAAACATCCCGTGATTATAAAAAAAAACTAGTATCATCTTAACATATACTGAGCGGCAAAAAATCTGGCCCTTAAATGTATGCAGAATCAGTAATTTTGTATGAAGGGTGGGCCAAATTTTGTGCCGCTGAGTAGGTATATTTAAATTTAGAATTCGAAAACAAAAGATTGACTCAAGATCGGTCGATCCGTTTTAGTACAGGTTCAAAGTTGACAAGTCAGTTGTGAAAATGGAAATTTCGAAGGAAAATTTACGTGCAAAATTTTTTAAAACTTCAAAAGGGGTTTAACGCGTCTTTAGTGCTTGGAAGAGCGGACTACGGTTTTAAATAATAAAGCACCATGCATCCGGACTGTGGAACGCTGGTATTTAGAATTTCTACGTGGTTGCTCTAGTCTTAGTGGTTATTGATGCCGTACGGCAACAGACCAAAAAATGGCTCGCGTTAGATGGTGTCGCAAAACTGCGGCAATTCAACCGAGGAGACTCTAAACACGTTTATGACATTATCAGTGGTGCAATGTGATGAATCCAGATTCTAAACAGCAGTCGACTGTTAGGATGTTCCAAGATGAGCCAAAACCGACCAAATACGCTCACGGAGCATTTCGAAAAAAAAATGGTCGCCATGATTGTAGCGAAAAATGGCCACGTTGCCACCATCGCGCTCGAAGACCGTAAAACAGTTAATGCTGACTGGTATACCACTTTTTGTTTACCTGAAGTTATCGGCGAGTTCCGAAAAAATAACCCAATGCGTCGTATAGTACTGCACCACGATAATGCGAGCTCGCACACCGCCCGACAGACAATTGCGTTTTTAAAAGAGCAAAACGTCGAAAATCTGGAACACCCGCCGTACAGCCCAGCCTTAAGCCCTAATGATTTCTTCACTTTTCCAAAAATCAAGCAACGACTTCGTGGTTAACGGTACCGGACGCCTGAAGAAGCGGTTGAGGCATACGAAATGGCCATTTTGGAGGCCCGACTTCGGACTGGAATAAATGTTTTGAAAACTGGTTTGATCGAATGAAAAAGTGTACCTATATCACACAACACTTTGAAAAACATGTACCATTTAACTCTTAAATTGTCTTTAGTTTTTCCAAACGACACAACTTAAAAGGCAGCCCTCCTATGTTACTCAGAAGTCATTGTAAATTAATTATACATCGATTTTATTAAGGGTTTTATTTGCAATATCTTTGAATTGGCATAGTCGGATTTAACTTCAGGCCGTACTGTATAGACGGAATTAATTCATTAAGTTTATGAATTAAATAGTAGATTGTTTAACAAGGGACTAAAACAAGCCATATTGACACGAGATGTTTAGCTCGGGTGGCTATAGTACGAGTGGCATTATGGTTGTTTAGTTTCGCGTTAAACACTCTACTTTTCACTTTGAATGCGAGGAAAGGAAACAATGTTTTGTTCAAAATAACAATATTGCTTTTTAAAAACGTACGCTCGACTGATGGACTGGCCTACTGTTCAAAATTCAAATAGCAAAAAAATAATTGTTACGCGGTTTTTTCTTTTCTTTTATTGCTTACGAAGCTTTATGAAGTGACGCTTTAAAAGTTTGCATATTTAGCCAACAGTCTCAAAGTTGAAAACTATTTTAAAACTGTAATTGGACTATGCATAATAAAATGAATTGATTATTAAGCTTTTCTCAAAAATGGTGAATAATTCTGAAATAGAATAAACTTTTTCTCAAAATATATTATACAATTTAATTTTATTCCAATATTTTTCTTATGCTTTCCCGCCTTTTTTCATTAAAAATAAACTGCAGGTGTATTTTTCCACCGAAAACACCACAAGCTATTTCAGACCCAATAGAAAAAGTCCGGAGTTCCAAAAAAATATCTGATACATGCACTTAGACTTGGCTGTATACGACTTGTGCCAACATTTCCATGGCCTTTTTAACTTTAAAAAAAATATGACTGATTGAAGGCGCGCTAATTCATTATTGTCGAGCTAGCGCGCCTGCAATCTTTTTAACTATTTAATTTTTCGCTGACCATAAACTATGCACTTCACCTTCTGATATGTAAAGAATAATGTCAACTTTTACGGACATTTTTGAGAAATAACCATTTATAACGTTCTATTCGAAAATTTGACCTAAAAGGTATTTCTAAATGAAAGTAACGAATTCTAATTAAGTTTGGAATAGGATTAATTGGTTTCAGTTTTAATAAAAGAGAATTTATGACTTACAGTAATTAATTATTAATACGCGATTAAGTCATTCCGAAGTCTGCCAATTCATGTCCGAATAGAAATCTGTAGCAAGCAGTCCGTTTTGCGGTTTTACGTTTAGTTCATGGAGCTTAGGCCATAAAGAATTCAGACAGTTTTGTTATTCAGTGATGTAATTACATTGCAAAAACATGTTCGAGTCCATATTTGTCAATTTTGGGGCTAATTTTATTATGAGTAGAGTAGAGTACCTAATAGGCACAGCCATGACCGTCTTTTATAATTTAGGAGCAAGCAGAGTTGTTTGTGACTTAATTTAGCTCATGTCCTGCGATACTACTTATACTTGGTACTTAACGAAGAATGTAAGTAATGATTTTGCAATAGTACTTACATCTAGGTTGTTCAACCTCTTATCTTCAGGCGGTCAAAGCATGGTATCGTATATATACGACTTACTTTATTACAATCATAAATAAAGGAACTGCACTTATCTTTGAGAGCAATAAAATGCGCTTAAAAGTTAAAGGGCGATACCTCATTAAACACAAAGCATCCGATTTACTGGCGGCGTGCGTTCAGCCGCTCTATGTCGAGCGAGAGCGCTGTTTTAAGTCAGCTTGTTACCATAGCGGTGCATGTAACCCTGCATTGTAACTGTACTTTACTAATTGTAACCTGAAACACTAAAAATATTCACACAATGGTATGGCGATTCTACGAATGCTTCTGTTTAAATAACGGCCGGCAGCACATTGTGTGTTCTTGCTTTGTTTACACTTAACACGCTATACTGAACAGTAACATACATTGTTAAAATTAACTTTGATTCGATGGATGTTGGTTCTTCCACCTAGAGCGAAATCTACGTACTTAGACAACACGTGTTAAAATACGAGAACATGGAGCTTTTGTGTACCGATCATTAAGTGTTTAACATCTTTTAATCATGGTTAAATACTGACCAGTCGAACTTGTAATTAACAGTGGCTTTACCACACCTTTACAAGACATCGGTACTTAATGGTTTAACAATATTAAGTAGTAAAAGGCTCGTATCATTTTTAACAAATAAGAAGTCTTAGAAGTATGCATTTGCGGGTTTTTAATTGTTCACATCAAATCATGAGACGAAGTTGAGACACAAAAATGTTATAAAACTAATTTGGGAATTGGGAGTACTTATTTGGGTAATTAATGTGAAACGTTATGATCTTTGTGCGACATTTAGCATTGAGATGGGGATTCTGGAGAATTTCGTATAGGGGTATATGTAGCGATGTGTATTATGTTATGAGTGGGTGGCCTAGACATGCAGGTCGGCAACCGCGAGGGCTTCGACCCGTGGCGTGGAGGCGCCTGCGCGACCCCGCCCGGCCGGCTCGCGGCCATCGACCAACCCCACGCGTTCGCCCGGCTCCCGACACCCGACGCCCGATCAGCTACTTCACTGAGCCCTCCCGCACAAATTTCGTTAGCTATTGGAACTGGTGCTCATGCTAGCTGGGCCACTTAATTGTTAGCTTCGTGTCGCTATTTAATTTTCACAGGGTCTGTCACAGGGACACGAAAGTCAATAAAAATAAAAACCAGAAGAGGAATAGATCATCACAATGTTTCACATGCGATCTATTCATATTTTCCCACAAAAATTGTAATGGCATAGCCTGGTTTTCGCAAATTATTTATAATTTTATAGAAAAAAAAACTTTCCCACCGAAACGGAAAACTCTGGACTGTAAAGTCACGCTAAGTACACGCTAAAGCGATAATCTAAGAACGATTGCTTCCTTGTGTTTCCCTCTGGGATGTTGTATTGTAATCCGTAATGCGCGAGTGTGAGTGACAGTAAAGGGTCAGTGGGTATCTGTATTCGAGACGCGAACTGCGGTTGATTCTAGCCCTAGCGAGATTCTATCTTACGTATTTATATGCAATTGTGCTTGAGTAAAAAAAACAATTCAGCTCCCACGATATACTCGTAAATACGATATCGCTTCAACGCTTTTCAAAAATAACTTAACTTTTTAAATCAACTTTAAGGCGGCATTGCACGGAACGAGTTAACTATGTATAACCCTCGAGTTAAAAAAGTGTTAATCCAGGGTTAATGATTTAATTTTTTATCCGTTGACGGTGCAAGCGTATCTCTAAACTAATTTAGGTGCTAAGGTTTGAAGCGGTACAGCGACCAGCGACGAGTTATTGAATATCGGTATCTCTACCTGACTTTAAAGTCGTGTTGGAAACTTTCATCAATTGTTTCAAATATATTTTTTCGGGAGTATATTAATATAAATTTTACGAACAATTCACGGAAAATTTCCTTCAATTCACGGAAAAGTTACCAAGTTGATAATCTATTCGCAACAAATATTTATTTGTTCCGCTGTCAGTTTATTATTAGGCTCAAACTAAGTAAGCGCTGCCACCGCCCACTCCCTCACTGCCACCCTTAGTACCGCGAGTTCAATGGGTGACGTCACGTCTAAAACTGTAGGTAATTTTGTATTCAGGCCGAAACTGAAACTTAGAAAGCAAAGTGGAGCTTTCGAAGAATGTGCAAGTTACTCGTACTCGTACCTACCTTAACCCTAAAAAGAAAGATCGTCATTGTCGAAGATAAATCGATGGTTCTTTATGAAACTTGGCATTTGGGCACGTGATAAGAGATAAAATAGATATTTTTTCGCGCGTTTTTAAAAAATCATCCTGTGAGGGAGTGAAATAGGGAATGAAACTTTATATGGAAGATCGTCATTGTCGAAGATAAATCGATGGTTCTTTATGAAACTTGGCATTTGGGTACTTATAAGAAATAAATAGATATTTGTTCAAGCGTTTTTGAAAATTTTACCTGCGAGGGGATGTTAGCAGAGGGGATGATGCAGTGTTACCAGAGGCTTCTAAGCTCATAAGCAAAATGTACCTACGCAATGTGGGGTCATTTTAGATGACTTATTCACATAGACAGTCAGACATGCAAAATTATGATTTTTAGATTTTTCTTATTTATTGTGCTAAGAGCTACTTTAATGCAAAATTCCAAGTTTCTAGGACAGCCGGAAGTACCTTTTTACTTTCTCTGTTAAGGCAATTTGTATGGAAACACCTTTTTAATGACTGTAGCTTTTGATTGCCTTGACTTAGAGATTTGATTTTTTCACAGCTTACGGGACTATTGACCTGAGTTTAGGGTTTTAATTTCAGCTCGATACCTATACTCCGCGCGTTTACGAGATAAAGAGTCTTGACAGACAGACGGATTCGATTTGTAGCATTCGAACATGGCGGATGTAGACAATATCTAATTTTGCTATTTCCGTTTCTTTGGCTAGTTGAAGTATAATTTTGATAGTGTTTTATGCGGCGATTTACCTTAACAGTGAACAGTGATCACAAAATTCTATATTTCTCTCGTGTCTGACATTTTTTAATGCACAAGTTGTGTCCACGTGGTTTCTGGAATTTTACTATCAAATTGCAAAAACTACAACCACCGTACAACGTCCCTCTCAAAGAGAGTATACTTTGACACTGGCGAAATTATCCTATTAATTAGGACAGAAAAGCCATATTTTAAAAGAGAAGAGAAGACAGACAGACGGACGGACGGACAGCAAAGTAATTCTATAAGGGTTCCATTTTTTCCTTTATGGTACAGAACCCTAAAAAACATGCTCCGGCGCTTTTCAAATTTCGACCTATTTACTTGAACTTATGGGATGAAAGTTCTTAAGGAATTCCAAACAAATTACTACATATAAGTATATTTATCGGAAATATGTGTAGCTATGCTTAGTAAAAATGCCGTCTTATTTATAATCCTACCCTCCTGACTTACAATAAAGGACGTAGGTAAGGTGTCAAGAGTTCACTATGAAGAATTAGTAGGTACTTTTGTGTTGGCAGGGTAGAATACACGTCGTATTGATAAATAAATTAAATAATTCCCAAAATTACTATTCTTCGCGGACGAAGTCGCGGGCAAAAGCTAGTACTATATATGTCACATTTTGCAAGTTTTGCATAAATTATGGCAAAGATTTAGTACATAACGTTCCAAAAGAACATCTTCACTAGGTACGTAGGTACAGTTAGATTGAATAGATAAGTAATGCATAAAAGATGAAGAGGCTGAAGAGCACTTTCGCAACGTCTCTACACCGCCTTTGCGAATGTAAAACAAAATGAAATGAGCCATTTTCAGCAATTTAATATTTTTATGTAGATAAAGACATGTAGACACGCAGTAGCGTGTCAAGCCAAGTTCAAGCTAACAGAACCGGCAATATCATACAGAAGGGACTCTCGAACAAAAGTCAAGTTTAGGTATAAATCGAAATGGCCACGTTTTATGTAATGCCTAGGAATTTCATGATCTGGCGGATTTTACGATCGGGCGACGACAGATATATAAAACATTACTGAATCAGAACGACAAGTTGATACGGAAAAGGCACATTTGGTGATTAGTATTCAGAAGCACTAAATAATACTCCATCCCTTAATGCAAATCGATTGTCTTAATGAACTGTGATGCGGGCCGTGTTCTGAGGGTGACGTAACTCTACGTAATAAAAGCATTTGTTCTGAATGAAAAAAAAATGCATCCTGTTACGGATCCGAGGGCGTATGATAAAATATGACAAGCTTGCAATCACAATCGCATTTACTATGCATGTGTACTGCTATCTTACACCTTTGTTCGGCAGATAGAAATGGTCATTGCGATTGCAAGCGTGGGCGCGTTGATACTAAGCCCGCCGCTTTGCAAACCGGACTATTGACCATTGATCGACCAGATATTATTTTACATCTTACTTAGCCTTATTATGCCGTTTGAAACTTTTAATTAGTATTGTTACCGCAGGTACCATAGAGCAAGTACTAGAAAGGCAAGTGCTAGTAGGACTCGCATACCGAGGATTCCGTACCAATTTGTACTTGTCTATCTGGTATTAGTAGAGCCTTCTCTCCTACGCAAAATGTACGCAATGTGGGTTTATTTTAGATGTACAGACAGACATGAAAACTAAAGTTAGCACTTTTTTTATTGCGCTGAGTTTAATTCTATTATTGCTCCAAGAAGAGGTAGCAGACCCGGGTCCTTTAATATTTATTTGAGCTCAATACCTACCCACGTTCCTGAGAAAAAGTGTCTTGACAGACGACCGGCCGGACAGACGAAGAACAAAGTGATTTTATAGGATTTCTCATGTTATTAAGTGAGGTACGGATATTAAATAATATTGTAACAGATAACTCACGTCTTAAACCGAGTTTAGCTTGACATGTTTTGGGCTATTTCGTAGACCTAACATGTCGAGCTAAACTCGGTTTAAGACGTGAGTTATCCGTTACAATATCATTTAATATGAGGTACGGATCCCTAACAAATCGGTATAGTTTCTAAACCGACGAACAAAAAATCGGGGTCACGTTCCATATTGCGTTGTTCAAAATGTGACTAGTCCTTTTCGTTCGTCAGTATTAAAGCAAGATCTTATTCTTGTGCATAGAAAATACACGTCGTACCTAATTAATGACATAAAAATTACTTCCGTGTACTCGTTACACTTCAAAAGATAAAGAGTTCATTAAAGGTAGGAAGAATACGAAAGCCAGAATGACTGGACTGGATTGATAAACCGGAAGACGGCGCCAAGTATTAATGGGGCCCCGTCCATCGTGCACAGGCCTCTAAAAGGGGATAAAGTCAGGATTGCGTTAAGTAAGAAAAAATATTTGCGAACTGAATTACAAATAACTCTTTGGTATACATTTTAGGAATTTGAAAATGCTGTCTTTAACACTTAATTATTATGTTTTACGCGTATGCCTGTCATTGCCTGTTTATCAAATTGCTAGATAAATTAAAATATCAAAAGATTATTTTAAGTCTATCAAGTAAGATACATCGGAGCCGTATTGTCTAAAACGCGGGTGCTCGCAAGCGTATTCAACATCTCTTTCCACCTTATTCCATACTGTGTGAGAAAAAGAAGTGGTAAAAATGATAACGATTCCGAATGCGTTGTATAATAAATAAGGCATCAGAGCGCGCATAACAAAATAATCACTATTCTCTGCTAATTGTTATGGTTAATCTTCAAGACAGATGCCAGCCACTTTGATTTTGAAGTAAATTATTCAGATGTTATGGGAATAAGTAACCTTCGGGCAGTCTGGTAAAAAATAGTGTTAAGTTTTTTTCGACCGCTGACTTTATTGTAGGCAAGTCAATAGGGCTGTCAAGAAGAAGCCGGCATTTAGGTGCTAAGTAGGGTTGTGCGACAGAGTCACCGCGGCGGGGGCGGAGGGTGCGGTGAAGCGAGGGAACGTTCGGCCGCTGAACCTTGCCAGTCGAAATCAATACAGCTGCTCTCCCCGCTCGTCTGGAGCCCGTTGCCACGGTTACGCAGGCAGATAAACGCCGCACCCACCCCACTACCGTGCGGTGCCGGGCGCCCGGGCCGGCGGGAGCACGCAGCACCGCACGCCACGCGCCTTTCCTTGTCGCCTATCCCCTCTCCAGCTCGGGTCACGCTCTAGCCGATCTCGAATTCGTTCCCTCAACCCTTTATTACAGTTTAACTGCCGCTTAGAGAGATTATTGTGACAACCTGTTGTTGCCACGTGGGATAGGCCGGTCAGTATCTCACAAATTTAAAATGACAATAACCGTGGTTATGTAAGTACCTACTTAGTTAAAATCAGTATTATAACTACCTTTTACCCGCGACTTCGTGCGCGTAGACAACATAAGTAATACAAATATTGGTTTTTTAATGGAAGGTGATGTAAGTTTGTTTTTTCTTAAAACCTACAACAAAACTACTATACAACAAATAATATAATTATATCATCATTGAAAATTATCGTATGTACCGTCACGTGCATTAATACATAACGTTTCAAATGATGCATTAAAAAAAACATACGTTACGATTTATGATACGTCTGCTAAAAAATCTCGACACAAATGTGTAAGGAACCTAATTTAAAATTTCTTTATAAACTACGCTTTTTGTACATTTATGCGGCGGCGTCAATACAACCAAGCTGAGCTGGTACGTAAGCTTACACGTGAGCAAGCTAAATAAAATTGCCCATGGGAGAAACAATTTTCCCGCAAGTCTACGCCGGTGAATTTGAGAGTTTGACCCTGCGACTTATTAATGGTCATGGTCGTGGGAATTTTGCATTTTTCCGGAGAATAAAATAATAAATTAAAAAAATCAAAAAACCCGACTGCCTTAAAATACTAAAAAGAAGAAAACAAGTGTAGTGGGCTAGAACTTTGTTAAGTAGCTAACTTAAAGTTCAACTGTCGGGACCCATTAGGTAATAATTTTTGAGCGTCACTATTTAAATGGGTCCCGACTGTTGAACTTTAAGTTAGCTACTTAACGAAGTTCTAGCCCACTAGACTTGTTTTCTTCTTTTTAGTATTTTTTAAGGCAGTCTGGTTTTTTGATATTTTAAATTTATTATTTTATTTCCCACTTTTCTGTGAAAATGGTATATTAAAACGATTATAAACTATATATATATATATATATATATTTAGAATGGGCTAATTATATGCTTTCATTTGATACTCCACTCGATAGGTTTAAATAAAAAAACATTTTTTGAATACTTACAATTTGGCGTCAAAAATCCGTCATTTTGATTTTTCAAGAATTTCATGTACGCAGTGTCACTCGCGTCATCAAGACGAATCCAATGACGTATCATTTATCAAAATCGGTTCAGCCATTGAGTAGTTACGAGAGGACATAGGAATAGACATACATACATATGCGCCAAACACATAACCCTCCTTCTTCGCAGTCGGGTAAAAAGTAGCCTATGTCAATTAAGGATACTGTAGTTTTCTATTGCTGAAAGAATTTCTAAAATCAGCCGCGAAGTTTAATTCACTTCTATCCCACGGTAATTTCGCATTTTCCCCGGGAATATGTAAATTAGGGATAGTCCGCAACTTTCTATTGTTGAAATTATTTCTAAAATCATCCCCGAAGTTGAATTTACTTACGGCCATCGCGCGGGAATTTTGCATTTTCCCAAAGAAGAGTAATCTATACCAATCAGCAATAGTGTAGCTTTATACTAGTGGAAAGATAAGTTAAAATCAGCTCTGAAGTTGAATTCAGTTTTTTCTATCCCATGGAAATTTTCGATTTTCCGTAAAAAAGTGGCCTATGTCAATCGAGGATAGTCATATTATATCATATGAAAGAGTTTTTAAAAGCAGTGCCAAAGTTTAATTTACCTATTTCTATCTATCACATAGATACTTAAATAAAATTTAACGATGTAGGTACAGCACGGTTGCGTTATTTAGGGGTGTGCTCACTTTTAGGGTGTCCTTGAAATAATCTGGACACATTGTTTGTTGTACAGAACAAAGTTTGTAGCCCTATATGGTTAATCACATATATGAGCTACAGCGTCTAATATTATGACAATGTCTACATCAACCTTATGGTTAATACTAATAGCGTAAGGGCGTATAGATATTTTATTTGACGTAGATTTTTTTGACGTCTTGGTAACGTTCATAATATTTTAACGTATTTATGACCTTGTGACAGTATTTATTTATTACTAGTTCAAAAAACATAGTTTTTTTTTGTATCGGTAATATGCTCAGACTCACCTTAGTAGTGATAATACAGAATTAATGAAGAGTTTCATGTCCTTTATTTGCGTTAATGTTACTTACGAAATGGTATGTACAAAAAATGACCCCTCATGCTCACGGATTTGGAAGAGCGAACAGCTTTGTCATGTCATGTAAATGGGTCATTACCGCAT
The DNA here is from genome assembly GCF_025370935.1 of Choristoneura fumiferana. Classification (NCBI taxonomy): domain Eukaryota; kingdom Metazoa; phylum Arthropoda; class Insecta; order Lepidoptera; family Tortricidae; genus Choristoneura; species Choristoneura fumiferana. The sequence goes on from NC_133472.1 coordinate 35,293,004, forward strand.
TATGCTGTTAAAAAAACATTGTACATCATAACATAAGTTGTTAAATGCACTGCTCCTATGCTAACTTTAACTACACATGCTGGTTTAACTACTTATATTTATCAGGGTTCGAAAATATTCGATATTTATTATAAATATCAAAATATCGGATAATATAAAAGTTAGATATATATCCATATTATTAATTGTAAAATAAATTAAGTAAAATTGTTTCTGCACTTTATCGATTACTTTCTTTGTAAAAAAAACTACTCCATCGCCATCTATATTTGGGAAGTATAAATGCAGTAACAAAGGCCAAAAAGGCCAAAAACTAGCTAAAATTACTTAATAATATCAAATTTTTAAACCAATTTTTGTATTGATATATATTATAAAAAATAATTTGATATATCGGATATATATCATGATATATATATATATCTATTGATATTATATCCTCGAACCCTGATATTTATGTACATATTGTATTGTAAAACTCTTTATTGCACATAAAACACCAAAATAACAGAACACAGGATAATAAGATGTACAAAGGCGAACTTATCCCTTAAAGGGATCTCTTCCAGTTAACCTTTAAACGATTGACAGGATATCAGACATATGTAGTAATTATTCTTATTGTACTTAGGTATGTGCTACCGGCCCCAGCGAATGTTCATTCATTTATTTCGATAAAATATACAAAAAAATATATTTTATTCACCTTTGTTAACTTTATTTACAGAACGTGGATCACAAGGCGAAATTCCGTTCCAAAAAGGGGCAACTGCCATTTGTGGAGTTGAATGGTGAAGAGATTGCCGACAGCACTTTCATCATAAAGGACCTTTCGGAAAAATTCAATAAGGATCTTGATTCGGGTAAGCTGCCTTGTTATTTATTACCTCATTAGACATGTTTTGTCCGTCACTTCTCTATGTCAACTTAGTAGCCAGTTATTTCTCGATTATAATACAATAATAATATATGAGCAATATTACTCCCGTCGTAATAGAAAGCGAAAAATAAAATGTATTGCGAACGCAGGGGCACGTATCTATGTGTCAGAGGTCATTGCACCAGCAAGGGCATCATAGCTCCGCGTCCTCAGAGCCCCGGGCAACCTAGAATCCTAGATTGCACAGGGACGTCGCGCATGTGCATTTTGTTGCGAGCGGGAATGCTGACCTGCAGCACCTGACCTATTTGTTACACGCAGCGCTGACGGCGGAGCAGCGCGTGGTCTCGCACGCGATGATCTCGATGGTCGAGAACCACCTGTCGTGGGTGCTGCTGTGGTGGCGCGCCAAGTATCCCGACAGCGTCATTAAAGGATACCACGTCAATCTGCAGAACGCGCTCAACACCCGCCTGCCAAACCCGATACTTAACTTCTGCTACAAGCTCACCTCAGGCCGCAAGGTGTGTTATTTTATCACAAACTTTTTATTCTCACTGAGATGTTTCCATCACGCAAAAGCGGCTCAGTGGATTTGATTGATGATGATGAATGTTTTAGGATACTTTTTTTTCCTGGAATAGCGTAACTGATCGCGGGATAGCGATATATGAATTCATCGTTCGTAGGCGAAGTCGCGGGCAACAGCTTATTATTGAATATTGCTTAACTAGCCTTAACCCGCGGCTTCACCCGCATTAGAAATAGCTTAATGCCGTCTAAACTCAACTGTTGTAAATTATGCCTGTGCAATTTTTTGAAGTACACAACGACAAACGTTTACTTCCACGATTATTGTTACCATGGCAACGCAATAAATAAATGTCTATTTACAGAGTTTGGCTTGAAGTAGCGTTTCCACCAGAGATGTGCGAGGAATATTTTTTTCATTAACCAATAGAAACGCTTCATTTACCTCGCCTCGCTCCGCTCAACTGTTTCTACCAGATATGTGCTGTGCAAGGATGTGTAAATGAAGCGTTTTTATTGGTTATTGAAAAACACATCCCTCGCAACACATCCTCGTACATTATTGATGGAAACACAGCTTAAAAAAAAGTTTCTGCAAAAATTTGAAAGGACAACGTTCGCTCGCACAACGCCATCTATTGATTGCAAACGAAGTTAACACGTCATATTGAGAGCCGAGGTGCGGTACGTCACCGTTCTTGGACCGCGTCGTCTATTCTTATCTTTGTCTATCTGTACGCCAAGTTTCATGTAAATCCGTTCAGCTGTTATTGCGTGATGGAGTTACAAACATCCAAACATCTTCACAAACTTTCACATTTATAATATGATTATATTATTATTAAGTAGGATATTACTTAATATAACTCATTGACATAATAAAACTGCTTCATTATGACAGATCCACTGAACTTAATATCTAACTTTGCGAGATAGTTTAAAACACCATCATCATCATCAATATCATCATCATGTCAGCCGAAAGATGCCCACAGCTGGGCAAGCCTGCCCCAAGGCTCTCCACTATATATAGATAGTTTACATAATTAGCTTTAAAATACGGACAAAAGTGCTACTTCTTACTTAAGCTAGCAATTCACTTGGCATATTCGTAGAAATATTTTGCAAATTTTGCGTGCGCGAAAGGGATGCACTATATCATTTCTAGTGTGAGTGGCGGAGATGAAAATAACGCAACTAGGGTTGCCAGATACAGGCATTTCATTTCCGGGACAATTCGAGGGTTACGAATTGGGTCGGTAGGTACTTAAAAAAAAAACCAAGCACAAAACCAAGTATTTTCTTCAAATTGCCAAATCATTAGAATTGCTCGTTTTAAAAAGTGAGCCCAGATTTTGTCATTTGGCAAGTCTTGTAAGGACCTCAAAAACAGTTCTTAGGCATTTGAATTCTGAGGCAGGGCGTCAATGTTAACCGAAGCTTCAATTTTTAACATGGAAGGAAATACTGCTCTCGTAACTTATTTAAAAAAACTATTATTATAGTTAGTAGTCGAAATCCGGGACATTAAAGCGTAATACCTAGAACCGGGATAAGACATGTAATTCCGGGACAATCCCGGATGTCCCGGCCATCTGGCAACCCTAAACACAACGCGAATACACAATACCAAGTGAAGTGCCACCATTATTCAGAAAATCATGTATGTGAAACACACAGTGGAGGACACATCACTATTGTCGCAAAGATTACGCCTTTAATACGCACTGACCGAGCCAACTGACTGAGTAAAAAGTACCTAGCATAAGCGCCTGGTGTTAATAGTTGAAATTATTTTCCAGGGCATGAAGAAGGCAAAGGCGCACGGCATCGGGGTGCACAGCCAGGAGGAGATTATAGAGTTCGGCAAGAATGATCTGCGTGTGCTGTCTGACCTGCTTTCAGACAGACCATTCTTCTTCGGCGACGAGCCGACCCTAGTGAGTTGGACAACCTTAGTTTTAATTCGTCTTCATTCGCCTTTTGAACTTGATATTGTCTACTGCTGAATTAATTATATGCAATGGGTGGACAGTTGGACACATCATAAAACGTGGGCTGCCTTTTAAGTTCTGTCGTTTGCAAAACTCCCGTGGTTATTAGAAAAAAAACTAGTGTCATCTTAAAATATTTTAATTCAGAATTCGCAAACATAAGAATGACTCGAGATCGGCCGAACCGTTAGTACAGCGTCGGTTCAAAGTTGACAAGTCAGTTGTGAAAATGGAAATTTCGAAGGAAAATTTACGTGCGATAATTTTTTAAGAGCTGACTACGGTTTTTTTTTATTTATTTAACTTGAAACAATTAAACATGCATTACATTTAGTGTTACTCGCCAAACAGTTACGTTTATTGGCGAAAAGCGCTCAATTTATTTTAACTTAAGTACATAACTACCTAACCACCTCATTCTACATTGTACAAACTTGCAAACAGAAGTAACAAAAGAAAAAAAAATTATATGTAAATAAAAATAACTTCACACACATAGGTACATAATTATTTTGGATCCCCGTGGACAAGGTTACCGAGAAGAGAATCCCGTAAGCGTCAGATCAGAACCCCTGGACCAATGGAGATATTTAATTTTTAGAAAATACCAAAATTTACTACCTATTTGCTACTATTTGATACCTAACTTAAAATAATTAGTACCTCAATAGACAATAAAAAAACGAGTATAAAAGTGGTCCAGACATCCTGACGTCAGAATGAAACTTTTTTTTTTACACAGTTCGAGGCAACACAGCTAATTTATCTCTTAGTAAGTATTTACTACCTTTTTAGTACTCCAACATATAATTTATTCAAATTTGTTTAGCATACCAGAAAAATGTTACACATGAAATTTTTTTTTTGCCACGAAGTTTACTTTTCCTAATTTTTTAGAGTCACAATGACGGGTCTATCTATACAAATATAAAAAAAAACAATTACTAATACTAAAAAAAAATACTATTTAGTACCTATTTAAAAAAAATACCCCTCTGTACTTGAACTTATTACAAAGGTACACCCGCCATCCTGACTGGCAGGACGGCGGGTATATGCTAATTTACTATCAACCTATTGATTTTTGACAAATGTTATTACTCGAAAAAAAAATGTACTAAATTTGTACTTTAATATGCCGTTAAATTTTGAGCAATCAGATTTATGGTTTCTAGTTTTTACACATGTATTGTTTTTCTCCTTAAATTTTAGTTAGAAATAAGTTTAAGGTACGCTTACACCTATACACGTGTATTACTCGGAAACCATAAATCTGATTGCTCAAATTTTAACGGCATATAATAAAGTACAAATTTAGTAATTTTTTTGGAGAAAACTGGATCCGGTAGCTAAAGTTTTTGTGCCGAAGCTCAGAAAGACCGAAGTCAAAGAAACAAAATAAAATGTAGAAACTACATGCATTTTATCAATAATATAAACGTACGGTAAGAAACAAGCTTAAGGTACAGTCAACTACAAAGAGATTTATCCATGTTAATCTTACAAAATATTGTAACTTTTCGCATGTCATAATTTTTTTTTTTTTTTTTTTTTATTTGACTGGATGGCAAACGAGCAAGTGGGTCTCCTGATGGTAAGAGGGGGTATTGCAGATGCGTTGCCAACCTAGAGGCCTAAGATGGGATACCTCAAGTGCCAGTTATTTCACCAGCTGTCTTACTCTCCACGCCGAAACACAACAGTGCAAGCACTGCTGCTTCACGGCAATTACCCTTGGTCACCTATTTCTAGTACCAACAAAACCTTACATTATCATCGACCCGTTTAAAATGCAACAATTATGTATTCCGCTACAATTCTTCCGAATTATAAGTGTAGCGGGATATAATATATCGGTAGATAGTAAAAGAGGCTTGTTAGTGTATAATATTATTAAGACAAATATAAGCAAACGTTCAATGTTCCAAAACATGTAACCTATATATTTTAAATACAGAACAGGCCCTAAGCTATACTACGAAGTGTAAAATTCAAACTTCGTATCTTGCCGTCCTGTTGACGCTAATACGAGAGCGAGAGGGACGGTAGATTTTCGAATTTCATAGTAGCCCCCCTGAATCTAAGCAAGCCGATTCGAAGTTTAAACACTAAATTTCTTCTTCATTATCTACTAGTTTTTGCCCGCGGCTACGCACGTGTAAACCCGTTAGATCCAGCCTATGAATTGAACTTCTTTACTTAATTCACATGAGAATTCCTAAAAAATATTGTAGATTTCATTAACGTTTCATAAAAACTGTGCTAAATTTCATGGCTCTGAACCTACCAGTTGAGATTTCGAGATTTTACTCGTATCGAGATCTCGTGGGAATATTTCGATAAAAAGTAGCCTATGTATTATTCCAATCCAATCACGCAGCTTTCGCAAATTTTAGCTAAGCTGAAGCTAGGTGAAGGAGTAACAAAACACACACACACACACACACACACACACACACACACACACACACACACACATACATACTCACAAATTTTCGCATTTATAATATTAGTACTATTTGAAAATGAATAAAATAAATGCTGCTAAAATTAAAAAAAAACCTGACGTTTCACGAAAACAGTACGCACTTGTCATTGCATACATCTGTCTCAGGTAATTGGATAAATAATATTTATTTAGTGTGTTGGTTACATTTCTTTGGAACATTGAACGTTTAATTATATTTGTCATAATATATCGGTAGATAGTAAAAGAGGCTTGTTAGTGTACAGTCAAATGCAAAAATATGGACTTATCTAACCCTTCAAAAATATGTACTCTTATTCCGGCGTAATAAGGCCGTGGTAACATATTTTTCAGTGGTTCAAATCGATACATATTTTTGCACTTGACTGTAGATTCGGAGGAAGCGTTGCGGGATACATAATTGTTGCATTTTGAACGATTCGATGATAATGTAGGGTTTTGTTGTTACTACCTAGTCTTATGTTCCAGCTCATGCCTTTAAAATGTGATATGCAATAAACATTTTGACTTTGACAATTAGTGTGACTTGAATTGTGATTAGCGGGAATTATCTCCTACATTTAATCTAGAACAAATATGATTTAACTCAATGCGAATGTTCACTGAAAACCTCTAAGAATGTCCGTGAAGAAGTTTAAACTGCCAATTTAATTGTAATTTTAAAGTTTGTAGGTTAGGTTGACCATTCGGTTGCTCGGCTAGATTCCTTTTTTTTTAGTAATTGGTAATATCGACAAAATTTAATCAACTAATCATAATATATAAGTGCACTAGCTCATAAAATAAGAATATCACATATTTAAATCATGAGAACTCAGTCAGAAATAATGACGTCTCTTGATTTAGCAGTATGTAATTCTTTGGAACTACATATTAAATGAATAATACGCATTCAGAGCGATAGACAACGACAAAAAGATAATCATACCTAGAACCCTTAAGCTATCGCTATGGCTATTCAAAAATGAACACAACGCAATTGACTTCCTGTTTAGATATCATACATACAAACATTGATAAGAAAAGCGTTTTTAACGCAAGCTTTTTGTGCTGAATGTATTTTTATTGTACTTGCGTTTTCTTCAAAACTACATATATGTACTAAATTTCAAGTCAAGCGTACACTATTTTACACTAATATTATAAAGAGGAAAGATTTGTAATTTTGTATGTTTGTAACGAATTAACTCAAAAACTACTGGAACGAACTTCAAAAATTCCTTCACTATTAGAATGCTATTCCTAAAACATAAATAGGCTATATTTGTTGCTAGAAATAATTAGGGATCCGTACTAAAACTTCAATAATGTAACCAAAGGTGTAAAAAAAATTGCCATGAAATGTTTTTCATCGCATGCGAATTGGACATTTATTTCAAAAGATATTACGAATTTAAAAATATTAATCCAATTAAAAAATGCATAAGATATAATTTACTATATACGTCGATGCTTCCCGGCTTCGCGCGGGTATTTAACCGACTGCCCAAAGCAGGGTTATTTTGAAAATTGTACCCATGTGGAGCCGGGGCGGAGCGTTAGTATTACTGTACTATTACTTATTCTGTGGTATTACGTACACTAACATTATCAGTTAAATAAATCAAAAAGACAGCATGAGCTCGATTATTTTGTTCAAATTGGATTGTACAAAACGTTAGAGGCTCTATTTTTGTCCACGTTATATGCTTTAGTTCTATCTTTGTAGGTAAATTGTATTTACTCGATGTAGTTTGATTGGGTAATAAACAGAGATAAATTTAAATAGGTAAAAATTTAAGTACTTCTGAACTGATATAAAAATAAAAGTTTTTTTTAGCTTTTGTGATGTACACTTAAACGAAAAACTATTTGATTCCTTTTAAAAAATCTTACACGTATAGTAAGCTATATTATTAACATCAGCGAATAACATATCGCGGAACGTGCAAAATTTTTGCGGGACGTAGACAAAGTTGCGCGGAACGTCTAGTATTTAGATACTAATCATGTCTGATCAGAACTATAAGCAGTTAAGACATTTTCAACAGTTCTTTTTGTCAACACTTAGCTTGTTTATAAAAACCAGTACGAAACGGCTGCGTGCTGTGTTATCGTTCAATATCCGTTGTTTTAAGGTGCGACCAAACCGCTGCTTAAAAAACGGTGACGGCACGGAATCGCAGTGACGCACCGTATGCATATATATTTTTAGTATATTTATCGCATGCTCTCCACACCGCTGCTTAAAATACGGAACAAAAGTCGTGACGCTTACGGCAAGTCTCTGCGATTCCGCACCGTCAACTTTTTAAGCAGCGGTTTGGCTGCACCTTTATTTGAAAACCTACGTGCGCATTGTCATAGATGTTGCATATTACGCGCGCGTGGCGCTCGGCTGTGTAGGTTGGTCGTAACATAGACATTGCGTTAGACGTGTGTCTGTGGAAACAATCAGTTGCAGTAAATACAAACAAAAAAAAAACAAGATATTGAGTAGAAATTAAAACCATATACTCTGGTCTGGGCACAGGCCTCCTCTCAGAACAAGAGGGCTTGGGCCATAGTTCCCACGCGGGCCCAGTGCGGATTGGGAACTTCACACGCACCATTGAATTGCTTCGCAGGTTTGTGCAGGTTTCCTCACGATGTTTTCCTTCACCGCAAAGCTCGTGGTCTGTGCCCAGCAGTGGGACGTATATAGGCTGAGATGATGATGATGATGATGATGATGATGACTCTGGTCTACAGTCCCTTGCAGATGTGAGAAAATTAAATTTCTAAATCAACGCAATCAGAAGATAGTAATTAAAAAAAGTGTTTCCATACAAACTGCCTAAACCAAAAAAAAATATAGGGTACTTCCGGCTGTCCAAGGAACTGGAAACACTTTTTCTCAAAATTATTCGTATTATGTACACACGATTGCGCGTGAAAATGGTACGGTGCACATAATACAAATATTTTTAAGAAAAAGTGAATTTTAACTAAGAACCACCCAATTGTATTGACCAGTTCTGAAAGGGCTACGTCAATAAACCATTTGAAATGACCCCACAGCATTTTAGATCTACGCAGGTACATTTTGTTTACAAGAGGGTCTCTGCTAACACTAGATATTCTTAAATACGCTACAAATTTGTACGGAACCCTCGGTGCGCGAGTCCGGCTCGCACTTGGCCGGTTTTTGAATATCCGCTGACAAAGTGTAGCCGATGTATCTCGGTAGCCGATGTGGAATATCAGCTGAAAAAGCGTTCCAGAGAGCCAATGTGTAGTCTTTGTTTGGTCTGCTACTATGAAACCGCTGCTAAGCAGACATATTGCAAGCTAGTCGTAAATCTGGTAACGTAAGCATACGTATACATATTAAAGCTTCCTTTGTCTATGGGTGTGAACTGATATAGCAGTCTGGCTGTGTAAGCCGCTGAGTAGTACCTTGGCACAGAAAGCAGTAAGTTAAGATGTTATAGAACACAGTTCTTTTGAGTACAAGTAGATAATCTGAGCGATAATATATCGAGGGTCCTATGTATAAGGGCCAAAGTGTTTTTTTTCAATTTTGAGTTTTGTGCATTATAGGTATCTATAAACTATATATATTTAGATACTGGATTAAAAAAACACTGTTATTGAATTATTTTTGAGTTTTTATTGACGTAAAATGGCCGAACTAGATGCAATTTTAACGTAAAAGGGCCAAACGTACGTTTGATACTTTTACGCGGTAAATCCCGGGCGGTTTTTTTTAAATCTGTAGGCATAACTGCCATTTAGGTCCTTGTACGTCAAGCGGAACGCCACTACCCCGATACTATATCGTAATGTGATTGTATTCCTTTTTTTAATTTCTGCAAGTATCTTGGGTAACGTATTTTTTACCAAACATTTTAAAGTTGAACGCGTATATGAGCCAAAGTACCACATAGATCTTTTTACTGTCTTTTAGAACACAAGTTTATTTCCCGGAAATTCACGTATATGGGCGTATGTAAGTACCATAACTTTTAATGAAAAAATATTTTATTCAAATTTATTAATTGTGGTTGAAGGACAGAGTACTATTAGCTAGTGTGCCAAATTTTAGAAGTCTCGGATACACCATCTCTGAGTTGCGACAGTTTTTGACTTTGAAAGCCCGTCCTGTAAAGTAAGGATTTTACACTTAAGCCCTTATACGTAGGGCCTATCGATATCTACTGCATTATATATTACGATGAGTGATGCAACAGAGCTCTGTTTATGTTTCTGCAACTACGTAAGTTCCGCGCGCTTTTTAACATCCGTTTCCGCTTCTGTTTCCGCAACTTTTATAACGGAAATTTTATAATCGGAAGTTTACGACGGTTGAGTGACAGTTGAGACTCTCAACACACTCAGCGGCCAAATTACTTTTACCATTACCATTACCATTAATTTTGAATATTAATAAAATGTTAATTTGCAACTTTGTTTTCTATTGTGTATTTCTATTTCTAATCTAGGTTTAGTGTGTATTTGATATTTAATAAAAAAATAAGATACAAGCGCCAAGTAGCCTGTCACATATCTCCTTATATAGTAGGAATCGAGACGAAACTCCGAACGTGGTGACTGGTTCAGGGAGTAAGTGGAAGACGCATAACCTAGTACCTGCATATTGCATTTAAAATGCCAAATGTACACTAACTCCGGACACATACTGCTGTATTGTTCTATAACCGAGCTTTCTCCGCGGATTCAGCGTTGTACGCGATCCTCTGTTAAAGTCAACCACAGACCAACGCCGAAACCCTTGACTTCGTATAAACCCTTCGAGTAATGAAGGGTGAAGTTATAGTAGTCTGTTGAGAGAAGCGTTGTTTCCACGGACAAGGTTTGTTTATTAGTAAATAATTCCTGGTACGCTATAGCCTATAAAAATGTCTATATAATGAACTGAAACAATTACTTTGGTCACCTGCGACCTCATGATAGCTTCGTTTATACAAGAAATGTGTGTTCATGCAGTTCCTCCACCTCCACACTGTAAGAACACACAAAGCTATTACCACCACCACCACACTACACTGACACGCTTCGGACTCAACCAGAGCTCATCTTCAGGGCAACACAACCGTTCACCATGCTACCATGTTAGATCAACATTTCTAACATAAACCGTAGCTATCATAAGGGCACCGGTGAGCAAAGTAATTGTTTCAGTTCATTGATATGGACCTCCTCAAAGCAGCGTCTGATTCAATAAATTATATTAAACGTCTATATAAACGTTTTTTCAACAGTTGGACGTGGTGGCGTTCTCGAATCTCGCTCAGCTGAACTTCATCGACAAGGAAGTGGCTCACCCGCTGCGGGACGCGATGAATGACAGCTTCCCAAACTTGGTGGGGCTCGTATCCCGCATCAAGGAGCGTGCATTCCACGACTGGGACGATATCTGCACCACGCTCGACTTGAACGCGCATCTGCCCAAGCCGCCCAAGGAGACCAAAGAGGCCAAGGAGACCAAGGAAGGCACTGGCCCCGCTGAGAAACAACCGCTCCCTGACGAACCGGAAAAGGGCAAGGTATGTCTTCTCATTGCCAAGGAGAATTAATAAATGGAATCCTAGATTTGAATCATCATAATGTGTTTCATATTTCAACTTCATAATTTATTGATATTGCAGGGTGACGAAAAGGAGAAGGAGTTGGAGAAAGAGCCAGAAGAGAAAAAAGAGAAAGAACCCGAAGATAAATAAACGGCAAACCACAGCGCTCCGCCAGTACCATACTAACATACAAGTTGAATTATACACTTAAGAGTCAGACTCGTAATAGATTCTGTATATTATAAGCGTGTAAATCCATTTGTCTTTCCTGTTTTTTCTTTTGACGATGACGCCCGTGTGCGTATTGATAAAGTGTGCTTTTAATGTTTCATTGGTTAATTGATATATGTTTCGCTCAATGTCGTGTCGTGTATTAAATTAAAATCTCAATATTACAATTTTAAAATCTGTCATCTGTAGATCTTAACGAATTGACTCTCTTTTCATAGTGACTGACCTTTTGTAATTATTACGAATTATATTTCTCTTCGTTTCTTGTTTCAGCATAGATTAATTAAAAGTAAGCACAAAACGTTGAATTATTGTAACGATCGTTTAGGTACTTACAGGATTAGGTAATCAGATGATTCAGGTAAATTATCTATATAATAGTGGTATGTACGTAAATAATATTAACATTCATAATTCATCACATCATATTGTTTTGTACAACGGGACTGAAGTGTTAATTCAGCAAGTTGTAGTAATCGCGTAGTTTTAGTGGACCGATGGCCGGGTGCGGAGCGCGGCCTGTGCGGCGTCCTGGTTGCTCCTCACACTGGGGAGTGAAACATCACCTAACTCCGCACTCGGAGATGTCAATTAACTTAAAGATACTTATACCATTTTCAAATAAGTGTAAATTTATCACTGGTTAATTATTAAATATTAATGACGTCTCAGAGTGCGGCCGTTAGTGTTCCAGTTTTAACGAAATACTCAAATTCACTCATCAACCCATCATCAACTCAACATTATACATGTGAAATATTTTAATAAGCTAATTCCCTCATTAGTCTAGAATTATTGATACCAAAAATTGGCTGATGTTTAGTAGATAATTGAATAGTATTGTCAAAGTTCAGCTCGTCGTGCGAGCAAGGAGCTGGTAAATGACTAGACTGTTTTGAGATTCTTGTACTTTATCAGTTTTTACGAATAAAATTTACAATTTACAAAAATTTTTGATAAACGAAAAAGCCTGGAAGACTGTTTTTCACGTTATTATATAATTCATAGTCCATAAAAATTTTGATAATGTATTGATTGTTAAGATTAAGACGAATACGTACTCAAAATTAAGATATGAAATTTAAATCCCGAGATTAAGTGCTATTTCTTTAGTGGAATATTCTAAGCGGCAATGAAGTAATCTGCATCTCCTATTTCGTTGGGTGACAAGCAAAAGTCACTAAATGCAAAAAAATAATAATCGTGGAAGATTAACCTTAGGATGCGTTGCATAAGTTTGATTATCCCTTTTTACTTTATAATGGTAATTAGTGACTTGCTTGTCACCCAACAATTTAATATTACTCATGTTATGTTATTTATTACCTCTGCGGCTCCTCTTTGCATCTCTGCTGAATGATTTTTCACTTTAATTGTATCTCACTATCAATGCCTAATGCAGTCTTCTGGCGAGCTGTGCAATGCCACTTTAGTCAGTTGTATAAATTCTTAGCACAAAAAATTACTATTTTTTAACGAAATCATACCATTTTGCCGCATTTTAAAGTTCACAAATAGCAAAAGGTCCTAAAGCTTAAGGTGTTTTTAATGTTTTTTAATACATAGTCGATTGATGTATGCGGCCAATTGTCATTATTTCAAAGTCACAAAATATTTTCGTAGAAAAAAGACGTTTTTAGATAAGGTTAAGTTATAGTATTAATCACTGAAACAGGCTTGATGACACGTGTTATTGTTATTATTCATAGCATAGCCTTTTCTGTAAGGCTGGTTTACAATTCGTAATTTTGAACATTCCATTCCGTCATTGATCGAAGTTACACCTTTTGAGTTTAAGCGTTTTAGTACTTATGAACGCTGGTCGCTGAAGTTGTTATATATATCCGGTATAAATTTCGAAGTGGTTGCCGACCTTATGAAATAAAAAATAAAATTGTAAGTCTGGGTTGTTTGTTAATGAGAACCCTAAAAATAGAAAATTCAATTTAAATTGATAGCATGCTCTTTATCTTGAACCACACACATGCTAATGTAATAATATTTGTAAGTCTGTAGTAGGTCTGAAAATGTTGCATATTATAACAATAAAAAAATAATGGTAGATTTATATGATTAAATAGGCGTAACCGAAAGCGGCTTACGATAGGTTAGGTGCGGAAGAGCAAATCGATTTGAGCGAGAATTAGTTCGTTCGATCCACTCGTAGATTTATAAATCGGTAATTAATCTACAATAAGGTCAGATTTTGTTTGACGTAAAATTTTGATTTCACAATTTTTGGGGAATGGTTGACCTTTGTCCCTCCCGACAACTGCTGACCATCACTGCCATTAGTCTCACATAAATGTAAGGTTTAATAATAAGAAGGTTTTATGGTATAGGAAACGAATGTACTTCATAAGCTGTGTGTTAATTTGTATAAGGCTAGCCGGGAACCTAACTTGAATGAGTTCGCGGCCTCCTTCTACAAATAAATAGTAATCCATAGAAGTTAATCTCACCGAATCTCTCAATAGAGCCTGTTTCAGTGCACCGGATGTATATCGGCAACTCGTACGCACGAAACTGCAATCATAACAGCACAACTCACGGCTGTTCCCCTCGTTCACAGAATACCAGATTTTCACTAAACTAGTAGGTAAACACAACATCATCATGTACGTATCTGATTCACCTAAATTAACAACGTCCTCACTCGATTTTGCTATCAAGAGCCATTAGTATTTTGGTATTTCGGACATCAGGTATTATCAAACTCTGGTATTTTAGGAACAAGGGCTCTATATACGACGGCCGGTTCGTGTTCGCGCAAGGTCTCGCAGCGTCAGGTCAGCGCCGCAGTCTGTATTGGGTGATCGTCGCGACAGGCTACCTGCCGACCGACGTCTATTTAGAAATCGATAACACTTGTCATTTTACTCTGACATTACTTTTTTATTATAATTATTATAAAGTCGTGTATTGTTAATTGACGGCAGTAACGAACGATCTAAAATATATAACTAAAGGAAGATAATCTTGACACGACTTTCTATGTCTTCTCCAGATATTAAGGTAATTCGGATAAACATGACATTTTGATTACTTGTGTTGTTGTAAGTTAGTGCTATTATTACAAAGTAATTATAATTACCATAAAATAGTAATAAGAATTCCAAGTATGTATGAGTATAATAATTAATATAATAGGCATAAAATGTAGCGATCAATCTTAAACATTGAGTTGTAATATCCATATAGTTGTTTATTAATTTCATATAATCAATCATTCACTTAGTAATTGTGGTTTTCAATTATCGTGTCAATATTATAATGTTAAGTAATATTCAATTAGATAATAATGGTTCGCCATAAATGTGCCGACGTATTAATACACAACTGAGCTTTCAGTGGACACAATGTTCTCATTAGGATTTCAGTGTTACATATTCTGTCGCCATTAAAGTATATATCTACCAATTTTTAGCTGCTGCGTGTATCGGTGAGATTTGAATCAAATTACGCCGATACTCTCAACGGATCGTTTTATTTTTCTTACACCTCGTGACTGTCAGTTTTAATCCATAGACTTCAAATTCCCATTAGTGAAGATGTTCTTTTTTCATCTGTAATGATTGAAATCTGTTAGTACTGTACTGCAGATATCTTTTGTAAGTCCATTCTCCCGAAAACCGCTTGGCGCTTACTGTGCGCTCAACGCATATTTTAGGGATGTTAGGGATCAAAATTGCACGAATCACTATCAGTCAGGTCAAAGTTAAAAAAAAAAGACTAGCGACATTCATTTCATAGCTTCAGAGAGGCTACTTCGAAATTAGAAGTTCGTGTCGTACCGTCCCTCACTGTCGTATTAAATAATATAAGCATAAGCGGGGCGGCAAGCTACGGAGTTCGAATTTTGCACTTCTTCGTATAGGCTCGGGTTCTCTACTAAGACGAAGTGCAAAATTCTAACTTCGTATCTTGCCGTCTCGCTGACGTAAATAATTATTTAATACGAGAGTGAGAGGGACGGTACGATACGAATTTCGTAGTAGCCGTAGTAGCGAAAATCGAAGTGCGTAAAAATATAAACCATCAGTCTATGAGTGACAAGGTCTACTTTTGAACTATTTCGGAATTACCCGGGCAAATTTCTTATTTCTCCAAATGTCCAAGAAAGGAAACACGATAATGAAAATTCATTAACAAAACAACGGCGCATTATTATATCTAATGTCCACTAATCATAAGTCTTTTCAACTGAATGTGCGATATTGTCATCTATTCAACCTGTCAAAAGTGATGTGGCCCCTGTGAGGAATACTTAGTTGAATTGGTAAATGACAATTGTTTGCCTCATTACTAGTAATCACTCCAACTTTCAGCCCACATACTACTAAGAGATACTAACATATTTTTCTCAAAAATGTCCGTAAAAGATGACATTTTTCTTACATATCAGAAGGTGAAGTGCATAGTTTATGGTCAGCGAAAAATTAAAAAGTTAAAAAGGTTGCAGGCGCGCTAGTTCGACAATAATGAATTAGCGCGCCTGCAATCAGACACATTTTTTTTTAAAGTTAAAAAGGCCATGGAAATATTTGCACAAGTCGTATACAGCCAAGTCTAATGGCCGGTATCAGGTATTTTGTTGGAACTCCGGACTGTTTCTATTGGGTCTGAAATAGCTTGTGGTTTTTTCGGTGGAAAAATACACCTGCAGTTTATTTTTAATGAAAAATATTGGAAAAAAATTAAATTTTATAATATATTTTGAGAAAAAGTTTATTCTATTTCAGAATTATTCACCATTTTTGAGAAAAGCTTTATATTAGTCTCGGCTGGAATAGCAATTGCTGGCTTCGTATTAGTTAAACGGACTCGCAAGCTCGTCTGTTTAATACTCATACTCAGCCAGCCATTGCCTACTTCCAGGCCACGACAATAATCTACTATTATTAATGTTTTTTTTTTCAAACACGTTACAACACAGCTACGTAGTTTTTGTGGGAGTATACCCTACAATTTTATTAATATTTTATACATGAAAAATTAGGTGAAAAATAATAAAATGACAATTTATTTTTGACAGCTCTTTTCAACAAGTTTTTTTAAAGGTAAGCCTATGAAAAAAACATATAAATTGCAAATAGTATTAGCTACTACCATACGAAAAAATATTTGGTGTAACATACTGAAAAAAATAAAAAAACTAGCAAAAGCATTCAAACCTTATTCAAACACAGCAGCAGTTCAGTGATATGTTGTGACAGCCATACGTTAAATACAAAATAATACTCTTGAAACTTTAAAAGCGAACCTTCAGAAGGCTACACTCTTGATACTTTAGGGCTCCGTACCCAAAGGGTGCCAACGGGACCTTATTACTGAGACTCCGCTGTCTGTCTGTCTGTCACAGGGCTCTTATCTCTTGAGCCGAAAGTTAGGCACTTGAATTGTTCACAGATAATTGTATTACTGTGGCCGCTACAACAAGAAATACTAAACATAGAATAAAGTTAAAAATCAAAGGGGGTCGTCATACAAGAAACGTGTTTCATTCAGCGGTTTTTGGTTGCTAGGTCTTGTTAGGTGTTGCTAAGCGGCCATCATTTGCTAGGGCCAACGCGAGTGACCCTATGTTATTTGAATGTTTACCTACTATTAATTTTATTAGTGCTATTTTATAAAACCTTCGATAATATAATGATTGTCACTAAGACCGTGGTTTATTTTTTTTGTGCAGCATTAAGACAAAATAACAATTTATGATCCACAAACCTCCGACACACACTACACACACTCCACAAAAGCCGATTTCAATGAAGCGCTCACAGCCACTGCATTTAATGTTTTTTTACACTAAAAAATGACCGTTATAATTCATACTTAAGTAACACTATTTACAAGGTCTATACTTAATACAGTTTACAATTTATTCACTAGCCGAGCACAATACCTACACAATACAATAAGTACACGTGCCGTGCGCCGAATTATTTTAAAATTGTTTTAAAATGAACCGCGTTGACAGCCACATTTTTTTCTGCCGCAGCGCATAGGCAAGAGTCTAATGCGCTTATCAGCCTCCGTCCAACACGGTAGCAGCCAAAGAGGATGAGAATTCATAATTGTTCTTTATTCAAAATACTGTACCTAGTGTAGGGTTGCCATACGTCCCGGTAGCCGGGACATGTCGCGGTTTGAAGCATGGTGTCCCGGCGTCCCGGCCGATTACCAAATTGCCCCGATTTAAACATAGTTATACGAGCGACTCGTGCATGAAGGATTCCGCACTTTTTTGTTACAATACAAGTGTTCTAATACAAGTTTTTTTTGTTGGCTGTACATTTTGCCCCTGGTTACCAAAGTAGTCGTCAAGACAAATCAAATGAGTCCAAACTCGATGCGCTCGTGTCGTTTTATTACAGTGCCTATAACCAACACCTACTTCATCATCAGATCAGCTCTATGTCATAATAATATTAAATTGACAGTTTTGCAGGTGGTAGGACCTTGTGCAAGGTCCGCCTTGATTGCTACCACCGTCTTGCTCGCTAATCCTGCCGTGAAGCAGCAGTGCTTGCACTGCTGTGTTTCGGCGTGGAGAGTAAGACAGCGGGTGAAATTACTGGCACTTGAGGTATCCCATCTTAGGCCTCTAGGTTGGCAACGCATCTCAAAAGTATTCTGAGTAGGTAAACGAAATTACATCGAAATCTAAAAAAAGTAATTTCAAAATCTTTTTTTGAAAACTCTCAATTACCCCAATGCTCCCTACATAGAATATGATTCTCTTACTACCTAACCTACTAGCATTAGATTAGAAGCCATAATAAGCTAGCTACGACTACGAACATGAAGTACAAGTCGGCGAGCCACCGTATGCCTTAATAAATCAATGCAGTAATAAAAGAGGAATTTAAATCAGTTCACGTTCATGAGGCGGTCAAAGTTCACATACAAATCAAGTAACACAATTGTTATTTACGATTCGCATTCAATAAGCACTGATTTCCAAATGTCGAAATGGTGCCTACCATACAATAATCATGCATCTTGACACTAACTTGACCTGACCAGAGGCCTTATTGTCTCACACTTTTGGAATCACAGATTCAGATTATTTAATTATTTGCCAAGTAATCAAATTTATATTTTAGCACGTCATTATATCTATGTACCTACCATGTACCTACCTACATTATCGAGTATTAACACTATTTTCTCAAAAATGCCCGTAAAAGTCTACATTATTTCTTAGTAAGTATATCAGAAGGCTAAGTGCATAGTTTATGGTCAGTGAGAAATTAAGAAGTTAAAATGATTGCAGGCGCGCTAGCTCGACAATAATTTATTATTTTCGAATCACAAACTTTTTAAAAAGTGAAAACGGCCATGGAATGTTGGCACAAGTCATATACAGCCAACTCAAATGGCTGCTATCAGGTATTTTTTGGAGCTCCAGACTTTTTTTATTGGATTTGAAACACAGCTTGTGGTGTTTTCGGTGGAAAAATACACCTGCTTTTTTAAATAATAATAAAGGTGGGAAAGCAAGCTCGTCCGTTTAATTCTCATACTCAGCCAGAAATTGCCTGCTTTCAGCCACGACAATAATCTAATTTAACATGTATCAATTTCATTATTTCCTTAGATTTTAATATGATCATATAATAATAACAATACAAACGACAATGTTTAAAACAAAACTCATAACAACAACAATTTCGTGAGCGGTACCTATCACATACTTACTTAAATATTTTTTAGTGGCAGGAAGTACAATTGTTTTTACCACTTCCTTCTGTCACACGGCATAGGAGGAAGATAATGTTGCAAAAAAACTGTTTTTTTTTCTATCGTAAAAAAAACAGAAAAAAAGGGGTTTTTTTTCTGGATCATGTTTTTTTTCAAGAGTACAGAATTTAAAATTAAAAAGGGAGTTTCTGAAAAAGATTAATACGGTCAGCGATTTCTCAAGGTCAACTAACGATAGCGGAACTGTTGCTATCGCAACAACACTGGTCCCAAATCGTTCGACAGCGTTTGACTTTTACTCCGCAAACAACCAACAAACGACAGAGTAAAACATTTTTTTTTAAATACCCGCTTTCGTGGCCATTATTAAGTGCGTAATGCCCGGTTCACATTATTCCAGTGAAACCGTTCCAAGTAGCATGACGAGGATTGTGACCCCGCAATGTATCGCTACTGGCACGATTTTACTGGAATAATGTAAACCGGGCATAATGGAGGCGATACGAGTGAATATGGATGCGATCACTATGCGATATAATTACGATTAGGAATGACAGAGTAAATTAATAATTTTCTATTATTTCGTAGTATATATAACTACTTATCCAATTATTCGCGTATTGATATGCGTGTTTGTTTTACCACAAGTTTTTTAGTAATGACTACGGAACCCTACACAGCATGGTCTGCATTTCATAAGTACAATGGGGATGTCTTCAGGATTTTTATACCCGAAGGGTGACGGACGGAACGCTATTACTGTCGCTTCGCTATCCGATTTGTCACTCAACGGCTGAATCGATTTTCAAGTGCTATTCCACTTTAAATACCAAAATTATTTGGCGCATGGTCGGGGATTACCGATCCCACAAACCGAGTGTTCAGTCTTTAATTGTTTTTGACGAAGCCGAATTTAATTTGTTAAATAACATAAAATTTAAGCTTAGGCGGCTGTCCATAGCTATCCAAACGTAGAAATTCCGCGAGTGGGGCAGTTTTGCGCCGGGAATGGCAAAGAGTTATTTGACTAGGTAATTTTCGTAATAATTGCTTATTGATAATAAAATAAATAACGATCTTCACTAAATTTGATTAAAAACTTAATAAAGAAGATAAAATAAACTGATGTTTTAAATCTATTCTTTCCTTATACGTAGATAATATTTACAAGTATGTATGTAAAAACTTGTAATAATTTGGCACGAATGACACTGAAACTGATCTTTTTAGGAACAGTAAGGAAATTAAAAACCATTAAAAAGTTAGTCGTCTCTGAGTTAGGTAGGTAATTATATGTGAACAGGTTAATGAACCTTCCCAGGTAGAGCGATTTCATGATCGACTGTACTGACATTTGAGAAAAGTTTTCCATTTTGTCATCGTAAGAAGGTGTGATCAGTTCAAAGGAGCTATAAATAGATAGCGTCTATCTTTACAAATTGATTAGCGTAGCCGTAATAATAACAGATTCATTTCGGAGAGTTGAAAACGTACCTAACTAAATTTGGTAAGGGGCTATTAGTAAAGTCTGCAAGAATAAAAATGAAAAAAAGCTGATTCTCTACTTTTTTCCTATCACTTTGATGGAATTTAAAAATTCGTGATTTTGACACGTGTGTACCACAAGCTTTTAATTAAGTTACAATGTTAACTAACATTTAATTTAACGTTAATGAACAAAGTGACCGACGTGATAAGTATTTGGTAGACAGCGCTATGCAATGGAATGATTCGCATCATCTTTCTCCGTTTGTCGTCTTCTTTCGCGTTCTCCTTTGCGGTTAAATTTAACTTCATGCAATTTTACAGATGTGAAGTCGACGAGATTTCTTGAATACAGTAGCTACTCGTACTTAGATACTCAGGTAATGCAAAACACAAATTTTTGATATAATATTCGTTACAATAAGGTTCATAATAGAGGTACATAAGTAGTTAGTTAATTGTCAATGAACTTCAATATTTTTAACTTCTTTCTCCGCAGCTGCAACAAAAAATACTGTAGATAAATAAATATTAGTGAAAATACTGTAGGTAGCTACCTACTAGTTCACATTAGCGTATAAAATTTTGTTTGATTGGATAAATTATAACTTTTGAATAAACTTTTTTTTTATTCGACTGGATGGAAAACGAGCAAGTGGGTCTTCTGATGGTAAGATATCACCACCGCCCATAAACATCTGCAACACCAGGGGTATTGCAGACGCGTTGCCAACCTAGAGGCCTAAGATGGGATACTTCACGTGCCAGTTATTTCACCGGCTATCTTACTCTCCACTCCGAAACACAACAGTGCAAGCACTGCTGCTTCACGGCAGGATTAGCGAGCAAGATGGTGGTAGCAATCCGGGGGGACCTTGGACAAGGTCCTAACACCTGCAAAACGTACCTAGTTGAAATAGTCAGACTTTCTTGTTTCTTTATCCTTCTGAATCCTGCATACTTTTTAAAGTACGAATTAAAAGAGTTACTGAAGATAAGGAATAACTGTCGATTATAATGTAGGTAAGAAGTAGGCGCAAATGTTCTATATATAAAAAACCTAAAAACCTATTTGGGACTAAGGGGCTGTTTCACCATCCATTGATTAGTGTTAACTGGCGGTTAGGTGTGATGCCGTCTCTATTTGGTTTGTTCGAATAGACGGAGACGGCATTACATTTAACCGTCGGTTAACGCTAATCAATGGATGGTGAAACAGCCCCTAAGTATTTCCAAAATCACAAAACTGGGGCTTTCGTCTCGATCTATGTAAAAGCTCAATGACAATAAATCTCACAATTATTACTCTAAAATTAACATCTATAGGACATATATCTACTTAGATAAGCAGCTGCTTATGTATATCTGTTGAAAAAATAATTTTCTGCCTACTTAGAATGTCTTTAAAATGTTGTAGACTATGTTACAGATAAAAACGAATACGGAAGGCACGGAAATGTCAGTCTAAGAAGAGATAGGCCTTATTAGTAATTTGCATAATAATTATACGGTTTGCAACCAAAAGGTAAAAGGAACACTCTCGGGTCTGTGGAGAGGAGAAACCGTCGTTATTAACTATTTAAGTAGGTAATAGCCTCTGTCACTAAGAAACCTCATTGTCACTTCACCACATGAACAGCTGAAAGTGGCCAGGATAGGAACAACTAGCTCTTTTTACACTTGCTACCTTTTAAGAAGTGTTTGGTTGAATTATGATTTGGGTCAAAACTTGCAGGTCGAATTTCACTTACTCCCATTTGCCAGATTAACTGGAAAGATAAACAGGTATGAACAAGCAAATAAATTTGAGTTTTACGTGATCTCTTAACCTAAGTTGAAATGTAAGAATAGTTAGGTATATACTGATTATTTACTAAGGTGTGCGTAGTAGGTACTGATTTTACAATAAAAAAATAAGTTTAAATTACTCAGTTGACACAATTTAGGTACATACTTAATCTACACTTGATGATTGAGAAGTCCAAACTTATTACCTAGGTATTGTAATTTGAATTAAAACTTAACCTAGAGAAAAAAAAACCTGGTTTGTCGTAATCATAACCTAATTCAATTAAAATAATTAACTGTGCTAATGAAGGATTTTAGTAGAGGTGCCTAACGATGGATCTCAATAATTACTTATTACAATATTTGCAATTACAATTTTTGTACCTAGATGGATAGTTTTCCAACACCACTAAAATTTTGACGAATTTTCTGTGGATGGGTAAATGTTATTGTTAGTAAAGACAACTACTCGTCTTAAAAACAAAATATTTAGTTTGACCTGTTTTTATTAAAAAACGAACTCAATTTCAAATTCAAATCATTTATTCAGTAAGTAGGCCGCAATGGGCTATTTTAGGTACACGTCATTTTTTTTAACTACCAGCGCTTTCGAAAAGACCATCATTGCCAAGAAGAATGCGCCGCAAGAAACTGTTATTTAACTTGCCCTGATTGTTATTGTTTTTTGTTTTCTTGGACTTGGATCAAATCTTGCAAGTTCATTTTGATTCACTTCTAGCGGTCGGATTGATTTTAAATTTGGTATACTTATGTTATTGGATGGCAATGTCAGTATAGTCAACAAAAAAGCTTGTATTAGAAACAATAATATTTTTTTTTTGCCGTGGTATGTGCGACGTGGGTTGTTCGGACGAGGCGGTTGGTCGTCGTCAGGCGTTTACTCGCTCCGCGCCGCGCTCAAGGCGCCCGAGCCCGACGCGCAGCGCCCGCTGCCTCAGCCGCTCGGCGCTCGCCGCTGCACTCACTCGACTCACTACTGGCTCGCCGGCCGGCCGGGTCGCTTTGTTCTTCATTCAGTCATCCGCCACCACTAAGCCAGCACTGAGCCCGTGAACTTTAAACTTTTATGCAATTTGAACCATGCGGCTCTTAATTTTATTTAAGTTTTTCTTAATATTTAAATTAACCTTAACGT
Organism: Choristoneura fumiferana; assembly: GCF_025370935.1. Taxonomy (NCBI): domain Eukaryota; kingdom Metazoa; phylum Arthropoda; class Insecta; order Lepidoptera; family Tortricidae; genus Choristoneura; species Choristoneura fumiferana. The sequence continues at coordinate 35,316,813 of NC_133472.1, forward strand.
TCGGTCAAGAAAGTTGTCCCGCGAGATGCCAGTGCGTCCGAAACGCGGTGCGGTGCCTCCATCAGGACCTGATCGCTGTCCCCAAAGCTCCTGCCGACTCGCACACCTTGTACGTATACATGTTTATAACACTTTTGCAAGTTGTATACCTTCTATTTTTAGCTTGTTGTTAGCCCGGTTAGGTGTACGTACTTTATATACATATATTTGAGCGGATTGCGAACACGCGGCGCGGGCGGCGAACGAGACGCGGGAATGTTATTGTTGCGAAACCATCTGGTGCTGAACAGATTTTGTGAATGTTTTATTAGCTATCAAACAATTCCAGGAAACTGATGCCTCTGCGAATTATTTATGCTAATTTAAGATCATTGAGCAAGTTTACCGTTTTGTTTCAATAAGTGGTATTAAAATAGGTACACGTACTTACATGGGACAAATTGTAACCCGCCTTTACAATAATTAGTACAGTATACTTAGTCCTTAAATACTTGAATATATTTTTCCTTGTGTCTTAAATTTTTATAAGTAGGTAGGTTTCGCATAGACATACCTAGACTGAAACTAGTTACGCTTCCATAAAATACAAAAGTTATTTGTTATGCAAGGCTGGAAAGTGACTGTTTGGCACAAGTGCTTATTTATTGAAACCTGAGCAAACGAAGGATTCTAGGATTGAACCACGAGCGAAGCGAGTTCAAAAGGAGTTCAAAAGAAGAATCCTGAGCGTAGTCGAGGGTTTCAAAGGCACGAGATGCTAAACAACTTTACAGCTGAGTGGAACACACAATTTTTCACCTCACGACAGCGAGAAAAATAGTAGGTAGATGAAAGAAAATAAATTGAAAACTCTTATAAATCAGCTTCAGGTGACGCTAGCTAGCTTATGCCAGTGGCTTTTTCTAAATCTCAGAATTCTCGTCCCATGGAAATATGTCAAAATACATCACGTTCTTGTCTGCATTAAAAGAGGGAATTTCGAAGTCAAAATTCAGCTTTTTAGATCCAGGGTTTGGGTTGGACGTTGATTAAGTGAGTTAGCCAGTACTTTTTACATTTCATTATGCAAGTAGCTAAACCTACTCAAAGTTAAAATAATTATTACTAGAATTGGTAATATTGACATTGTGAACAGTTGGTGCGTTTTGAATTTGACCACATCTCTATCTACCTATTTGTCGTTATTTTTGTGAATAAAGACGAAAAAACTTATGTAATAGAACAAAATGTAAATAAATGTTATCTATTTTTTTTGGTATTAATAAATAACAACAAGAATGAAAACACTAACGCATTTATATTAATGAAAGAATTTATAACAAACCACGTTTCAGAACGTGTCATTGTTCTTTTTTTCCGGTGCGTTTCCAAATCTCTTTTCATCATTTGATATCTGTTTTCTTCTTGTTTGTTCTGTAATGTATTTTTATTGTAATTATAGACGCATTTGGAACAATTTCAGAAAACTGAAATGAGCTTCATTATTACCAAATAATTGTTTAGTAATAAGAATAAAATAACAGATTTAAATATTACTTCAACAATATATTATGACGAACTTTCTTTTTGAATAAGTACGTCTATATTCAACGCTTACTTCCTCAACCTCGTATCTACCCGAATTGTATACAACAAATCAACACTATCATACTTAACATAAAGATGATTCTAAAGCTATTTTGTGGCCAGATACGAGGTTGTGGAAGTAAGCGGTTAATAATATGGGCGGGTGTGCGGGTTCACGATAACGTTCGAATTTCAAAAACTCTTTCCAGCCAAGAGGATAAAAAGCGACTTTCCACGCAGATTTCGAAGGATAAAGAAAGCTTTTTCGAGCTAGTGAGGTGAAAAATATATTTTCTTCCAACTATGCTTTAATTTCATCATAACCGTACTAAATACCCAGCACAAAACGGGACTTTCCTGCTCTAGAGCAGAAAAAATGTATGAAAATCCTTTATTGCATTGTTTAGTTTTTTTTTAAATTGCACCACCAAAGAGGTACTTAACACAAGTATTTTTGCTATAAAATTAGCCTGCATAGTGTAAAAAAATCTAGCGTTAGGTTGCTCAACCTGACAGTCTTATGAAATTTGACAGACAGTAGCCGTATATTTGAAAAAAAAAAATGTGTTTGGTTGGCCAACCTGGCGCCCATCCGAAATTTGACAGATCGCGGGTAAGAATATCTGCAGGGCTACTACGAAACTCGAAACTCGAAGTTCATGTCGTGCGGTCCCTCTGATACTTATACTATTTAATATGAGAGCACGGTACGATAAGAACTTCGAGTACTAGTAGCCCTGCTGGCTACTACAAAAAAGTAAGAAACAAATTGGCGGGAACCTTGCAAATTTTCCGTGGTCATTTTTTGAGAGTGCGAATGTAAACTTACAAAAATGGAATCATTTCTTTCCTATTAATTGTTTAGCATGAGTTTTTTTTGTCTACTATTCCTGTAATAGTTGAAAGAAATGCAGATTATGCACCTCGCATTCAGTAATTTATATTGCCCTCGTGCTTTTTAAAGCCCTCGCTAACGCTCGGGCTCCAAATCGGCACTCGGTGCAATAATAAATAACTTTCGGCTTTTGAAATTTAAGTTATAAGTCGCTTTGCAGTTCAAAAACCGACTAAGCGCGAGCGGACAGCTGTTATTAGGTACTAAAATTGAATAATTACGCCGAAAAATCACGTCTCTTCTGTAATGGCCGGGTACCTATTTTTAGGATTCTCTAGTCTCCTACAAAAACCTTATAGATTCGCCATGACCGTCGGTCCGTAAGACCACGGCTTAGCTTAGGGACATAGTGCTAGAAAGCTGTAGTTTTGCATAAATGTACTTACCTATAAGATCATGCAAAGTACTCCCCGTCTTCAAGCTAAACAGTTGAGTGATAAAAAATCCGAATGAAAAATCATAAATATAGTAGGTACATGCATCGAATTGAAAAGACATTTCAAGTTAACGAATTATAGTCGATCATAACTTAATACTGAATTACTTGCTGCATATATTAGTAGATACGGAACCCTATACTACACGTAGCCCGACACACACTTGGCTGGTTTTTATACTTCATTTAATGTATATAATTTGTTGTTAAGTATAGCGGCCATAGTAAATATTCTGTGAAAGAAAATTTCAAGACTATAATAGTTTCAACGATTTAACGTTTGACCTTTATGACAGAAGCGTAGACAGGCAGATGGAAACCAAGAACAATAGGATTCCGTTTTTTTACTATTTTCGGGTATAAAACTCTGAAAAGTCCCAAAAAATTCTTATGGGTTGTAAATTCATTACCTTTTCTTGTCTCAGCATGACCGGTTTAATTGTGTTGATCCCAAAAAAGGAGTAATCGGGTGATCTTGACATAAAGTTTGTACCCGTCTTGGCATTAAGACCCCGACCCGACGTGCGGGGCGCGAGGTATAAATGCGTTATAGGTAAAAAACGTAAGAAGATGACCTGTTGTATGTAGGTAATTAGTGCACAGAATTGATAAGGGACTTAAGTCATTTTTCGAATATGGAACGCCGACTTATCTATACAGACACGTTACTACTATTGCTACTTACAACATACAACTGGTCATCTTAAGTTTTTTACCTACCTACGTATGTCTTTTGTTATTAAATTTTATCTTTATACAAAAGATAACAGAACTCAACTGCTATTTTAGTTTAATCGGTGGCCTAGTGTAGTGACACAGATTAAGTAAAGGTTCGGATCGCACACAGGAGACGTTCGATAAATATATTGATCTACGCCTACCGAATTATGCTTGGTTTGGATAGGTATTTAACTAAATGTAAACAAAACAACGTCAATTGTTGTCTTAAATATTGAAATTCCCCATTAAAGTATCTAAACATTTACATTTCTGTATTGAAATACACTAGACTAGTTTGTATTACAGTGATCGATAAGTAAAATGTTTAAAATCCTTGAATCTACCAAATCTGGCAGCTGAAGTTTGTTTACATTTAATTAAATACCTATCCAAACCAAGTATAGTTGTTCGTACTCGATGATTATGATTAACAGCGCTTGTGCCAGCAGTGCCCTTAGTGTAAGTTTTCGGTTACAAAATAAGTCTCGATCGCGTTCGCGTTAAAATCTCAATTCGTATGGAAACACGAACATCGCTAACGTTCCGCTAGAGGCGCTGTTCGTGTTTGCATACAAATTGAGATTTTAACGCGAACGCGATCGAAACGTATTTTGTAACCGAAAACTTACACTAAGGGCACAGGGCTATTACGAAACTCGAAACTCGAAGTTCGTATCGTATCGTCCCTCTTCGCTCTCGTATTAAATAGTATAAGTGTCAGAGGGACTGCACGACAGGAACTTCGAGTTTCGTAGTAGCCCTGCAGAGGCGTGGATGTTGGTAGTTTTCAAATAGGTATTAATCTATGCAAACCTTCGAAGTACATTATGTATAATATAACCAGCGTAAGGTACGTACTGTAAAAATTACCTAATTAAAGACAAGGTTTGCCTAAGACTTTAACTTAAATATTGATTCCGATTAGCAATGTAAAAATATAATTTATTAAAAGTCTCTACCTTACTCTACTACTTCATATCTTTAGTCGTTTAGACGACCAGATGGCCTAGTGGTTAGAGAACCTGACTACGAAGCTTGAGGTCCCGGGTTCGATTCCCGTGTCGGGGCAGATATTTGTATGAAAAATACGAATGTTTGTTATCGGGTCTTGGGTGTTTAATATGTATTTAAGTATGTATCTGTCTATATAATTATATTTATCCGTTGCTTAGTACCCATAACACAAGCTTTGCTAAGCTTACTTTGGGACTAGGTTAATTGGTGTGAATTGTCCCGTGATATTTATATCTATTCATATTGCGTCGACGGCTCGTTTAAAAAACGCGGTGTGGAAAGGGCCCTTACACTTGTCCATAACTACTAGGGAACTTGCACCTATGCGAACAATGCATAATATAAGGATAACGAACACGTCAATATTGGAAAAAGGAGACAGACTTGCTACGAGACTGGACACTGGAATAACCAAGAGGTTACTACTAACTGTAACTTCCAATTTTGTACCATAAAACATTTCATTTGCAAAGCCCGTGTGCACTGCGATGTCATTGAATAATTAATTATGAAATTTGGCTGAAATATTCGACCGTGACAAAATTGAACCCGGATAAACATTCGCTCGGTCCATAACTCGAAAAAAAGCAATGAATTCAACCAAATTGATAACTTCCTTTTTGAAGTCGGTTTCAAAAAGTCGTTTTCCCAGAGAAACGATCAAACTAGAATGATCGATCTTCCCCGAACACTCCCACATAACAAATTTCATCGAAATTGGTAGAGCTGTTTTCGAGATTCCCGAAAGAAATACGAGTAAATATACAAGAATCGTTCATTTAAGGGTATTAGATAGATAGATTTATGTGACCGAAAAGTACCAAATTATTATTATTTTTTCACATTAAACTTGATAATTCTTATTCGAGCTTTCCATAATTAACACTGTTATTTAATTATACGGTTTTATAATAATTTAGAATTTAGATCAGACCACCAACCTACTGAACAAAATATTGTGACAAAATGCTTGGAATTTCAAACACGTACAACCTTTATCTCTTCAAAAGCTAGGCATGTATATCAAAGTGTATTTATAAACTGTCTCATAAAATAAATTCCCCCCAAAACAAAACGTTAGTGCATGCTTTGCCTCTAACTCCAGATAATAATTTCATCCCGATCTATTAAAAAGTTTAACATTGGTCAGGTTGATACCGTATTATTTCACTCATCGCATAATTTTGTAAATATCTAGGCAGATAATATCATCGTTTCTAACCACCACTGATGCAAAAAGAGGAGTCTTATTAAGTAAGTTGGACGCCAATATCCATCTGTCTGTCTGTCTGTCAGCGGCATCTTTGCTCTCAAAACGAATGGACCGATTTCGATGCGGTTTATTTTACATGAAAGTGAGTTTCCTTGCGGTTATTCTTAGCTATGTTACATTAAAATCGGTTCAGCCGTTTTTGAGATATTTAACTTTGAAATGAGAACAAAGGTTTCTTTACCTTTATAAGTTGGTTAGGTTATTGCATTAGCTGCTTTATTAATAAATAAAATTAACTTGCATTCAAATTATTCTATTCTATTATATTCCATTAAATATCCTATTGCTAATCAAAGCGTGGTTTATTATGTCTAGAGCCTAGACTTTGCACTGAAGTTGTGTCGAAGCTCATTTGATCATCGTGTTCTAGAGTTTAATTATGTTATGTATGTATGTATTATCTGGTGGTGACTGTAATGCTCATCATTGCAATAAAAATGCAACGTTAGGTTCACATCTGTACTTAAATGCACCTACACACGAGTTTTTAACCACATGCAGTGATGCTAGCAGTCGTAGGCACCTACTTACGTTATGTACCTATTATCAATATCAAATGGGCTAGAGTCCTTTATAATACATATTTCTAATTAGTTTGTCAGTTAGGTACAAATTCTCGGCTCTAGAACTTGGGCATAGGCGAAATTGAGACGAGAAGCTGTTTTATTACTTATTTCGTAGGTAAGTTAAAATTTCAAAATTGTGGAGGTCAACGACTTTTTGTAGGATGGTAGGATTTGAAATTCTTGGGGTCATTTTGTGAGGCGCGACTTATTGAGAAGATATTCTACGAATATTCCTAAGAGGTAGTCCATCCCAGCCTATATACGTCCCACTGCTGGGCACAGGCCTCCTCTCAGAACAAGAGGGCTTGGGCCATAGTTCCCACGCGGGCCCAGTGCGGATGATTGAGAACTTCACACGCACCATTGAATTGTTTCGCAGGTTTGTGCAGGTTTCCTCACGATGTTTTCCTTCACCGCAAAGCTCGTGGTAAATTTCAAATGTAATTACGCACATGAATTTCGAAAAACGCAGCGGTGCGAGCCGGGGTTGGAACCCACGACCCTCGGCTTGAGAGGCGATAGGACAAACCAAGAACTAAGAGGTACTTAGTATTCCTCAATAAAGTATGATGTCCTGTTGAGTTTTGGTGTGAACTAATCCTTGTCTGTGTGTATACTCTCTTAACCCTTTTAACGCTTTTACATTGTCATACAAAGTGATCAGTATGTGACTGAAGACCGTCCGCCGACCGACCGTCCCTCTCGCTCTCGTATTAAATAGTATATATAAGTGTCGGAGGGACCGCACGACACGAACTTCGAGTTTCGGGTTTCGTAGTAGCCCTGCTGCGCTGCTGTCATTATAAATTATCGAGATGTATTCAGGCCCTAACTAAAATAGGTAAGTGCCCGTACCTAACTAATCTTTAAAACTGAACTACATACATGTTTGATCGGGAATTAGGACGTATCGGTTTTGTGGGTTCGTGTCGAGGTCACGGGATTTTAATAGATTTATAAACAGTGCAGCTAGTTACTAACGTAGTTTGCGTAAATCGGTGATGGTTATTGTTATCTTTTTTGACGTAGCTCAGCTATTGAACAGGTCCAATAAAGTAACAAACAAGATGTAAGCATTATACCCGCTCAGTGTTTGCTTTGTTTACCAACTACTTATTATCATTACAATTTATCCATAAATTCTTTCAGTACTTAACATTAAATTGTTCAAGTTTTATGTTTAATCTGCGCCTCAGGGTGCTCACTCAATATGTATTTAGAAGTATTTATTTTTTGTATGTATTTTTTTTTTCAGACAAAATTCTGTAGCCAGATCTTTTGTACCTACGGAACGTTTGTATGGAGAAATAATCTCCGGGAGAAATGAACCTATTTTATTTTAATAATTCTTTCACAAATAGAAAGTACACCTTTATAGATCAATGTGGGCTCCTTTTAATTCCGGTAATTTGCAAAGTTGTAGCGAGAGCAGTATACCCAGGCAATCGCTAGTAACATTCGAGTATCAAACGACTAGAACCCCGAGCTCGGTTATGGGTTCAGTGTAGTATTGCCGGTTCTGCTGTTTTTACAGGAATCTCCGTTTTTCTGGCCGACATCGATACTGTTCTACTGGTATGTACTTACCAAAAATCGGTTTTGGCCGATATCTACTATGTGCTACTAGTTTTTGTTAGAAATCTACTGTTTTTGCCCTAGACTCTAGATAATCAGAAGAAGGGATGGGGGATGTTCACAAAAAATTACAATTTCATTGGATTTTATCACGATTTTATGATTGGGTTTAATTATCATGTACACAGTAGTAGGTATGTAAGGGAGAGTAACCTATATTGAACCGGTGCTTAAATTGGACCGCTTCTGTATTTCCACCAAATTACACAATTTATTTACACTGGCAACAAACACTGTTGCCAGTCATCTGTTATCGCTTCACTTTTTGTTGCAAGTGTAGGTAAATAAATTGTGTAATATGGTGGGAATACAGAAGTGGTCCAATTTAAGCGCCGGTTTAATATAGGTTACTCTCCAAACGTAAAAATAAAGTTTTTATTTGCATGTGATCAAAAAGTTGGACCGTTGGACCACGTTAAATGATAGTTATCCATAAAAAGCGACTGACTGGAAAAAGTTTGGTTGGAAATAGTATGGTTAGTTTTTGTGTCAGTAGGGAAATCTTTTTTATTCTTACGCTCATTAAAATTGAGCGGTGTTAATGGACACCTTAACCTTACCTTTTAGAACTTTACCCGTTTTAATTCCGTTTTTTCACGTTTGAAAACTATGTTTTTCAACATTATAATTAAATTTTCAATCTTTTCAATTTTTCTTTTAAGGGTAAATTCAGCATCTACTGTTTTTTTCGCGATTTCCTGTTTTTGCATGCAATATCTTTATCATTTATGCTTGCAATTACTTTTTTTAAATTTTACTTTGCGAAACCTGCGCTGTAGTACCTAGTGGTTAGTACAGTCAACGTCATAAATAAGTGATCACTTTTGTACCTTGTCATTTTAACGTCGGGTTTGAAAAGCCAAACGATATTGTGTACCGTCTGAAAGCGACAAGGTACAAAAGTCATCACTTATTTATGACGTTGACTGTACCTATACCTAGTGTATCATGATGTGAATTTAATAAATACACTAATGATATTAAAACGGGCAAACTCTGTATATGTTTGTACGAGGGGCCCCCCTATTAGGGGTTGATCTCTGGAATTACTGGACCACTTTTTACAAACCTCTCACAGATAGAAAGCTGGATAATACCAGAGACCGTATTGCTTAACGATTCTGACGCTCGCGATCGCAATCAAATGACAGTTTCTGAAGGCGAAATCTGCACGCGTCATCGTGAATGACTCTACCTATACGCATCCTATCGGTACGACACGCCGTTTAGTAACGTCTCCGTATTGGGTTACATTCCGTGTCTGATACGTTCCTATTACGGTCATGGTATTATACGGTGTAGTGGGTAGAGACCTTAAGATTCAGATATAGCATGTTTTATTTATTTACTTGAAAGCAAGTAAGTTGATGCAGATTCTAGGACGGCGAATAGAATAGAATAGAATTATTTTATTTGCTAGAATACTTATAAACATAGTACAGGGTGTTAAGGTACAGCAGTACAGTATTCAGTCGGTGAACGACATGCAAAAGTTCTACATATATTACAGATTAAATTAAATTACATCATGTGCATAGTAATGTCAGTGTTTAAATAAAAATACAATATATATAATGTGCATGGTAATTAATGTCAATTATAAAATTCTACAAATTCTTTAACACTATAAAAGCAATTTACGTTAAGCCATCTAGTAATTTCCTTTACAAATTTATTATATTCCATTTGTCTCAAATCTGCTGAAAGATTGTTGTATAAAATAATGCACATATTATACGCATTTTTGCGATAGATAGCAGCACGACAAGGAATATAATAGGTTCTTGTATTGAGCTCTCTGTTTACCTACAAAGACATCGGACCTGCTTCTAAAAAGTTCGGGGTGTTTTTTAACAAACATGCATGCCTTTTTTATGTACTTTTTTTATGTTCTGCAACTATCTGTGACCGAAAAGCGAAGGAAAGTTTGTCTAATTAACGTGTTAGGTACTGTTTGTCGTCGGTTGGTACGGTTGAAAAATCAAATCAAATGAATTTGAGAACGGGGTAGCAAATTAATAAAGGTAGTTTATTTACTTTTTGTCAAAAATCTATTTAAGATCGGTTTTTGGAGTATTTTGTATTTTTTATTACAACTCCAAATTTGTTACTTTTGCGGTCATCCGGGTCATCCCGTGAAATCCAACGAAAATACAAAATGAAACATGGATGCACAGAAAAAAAATTAGAAAAAGAGACCAGGGGGCCTACCATGATCTTTTCATAAACGATCCAAACGCAGAGCAGTTCAATTTAGGCACCTAAACTGAATCGTCGAAATTGGTACCTACCACGAGGTTTATTTCTCAGAGCTGAGTCTCAATGGTTTACAAGTGAATGAAAGACCGATATTGTCTCTGGTCCGAAACTGAAACGCTAAGTAAGTCGCGAAAGGGATGCCGCTATATGCAAACCAAATATTGTATACTAAAACCTCTTTATTTTGGAAAACCATAACTCTATGTCATTCCGTGTTCTTAGCAACCGTTGTGTTGATTACAAATAAAATGTTTACGCTGTCACTAATCCACGATTCTATTTTCTCACTGAAAAAATAGTTTTATCAATGAGGCGTTACGAAGCACAATGTCGTGAGTACCTATGAAAAGTTATAAAACTTGAAAAAAAGTTTAAAAGTTCTTGAAATTTAAAAATATTCCAAGTAAAACACTTAAAATTCCAAAAGAATTGTCAGAATGAGTAACTTATACTGAATCGCTAAATTTGACACTGAAGCGATTCAATTCCCACTCAAGTTAAGCGCTTGAAGTGAGTGAATGAGAATGTCTGTATCGCTGTCGCTGAACCGTGCTTGAAATGAATCGCAAAAGTAACGTCGTGGTACGAAATAGCGATGCAGTTCAGTTTAGAGCCTAAACTGAATCGTATTAAGAGAGCGTGGTAGGCCCCCTGCATAAATATTTACGAATAGTGCTGCTCTCTGCTTTCGGTTTTCGACATAATTGCAAATAATGGGTACCTAAAACATAATATTTTATGGAATTATGTATATTATTTTATTTAATATAATATTGTTTTTATACGTTCTCAACTTTTCGACAGATTAAAATTCTTATATTTGTGTTATGATATGAGAAATGAAAATTCGCAAATTGTTGTTATGACAAACATTACACACCCAATTAATGAATATTTATATCGTCTATATTTTCCTGTTTGTTATGTTCAAACTAGGGTAAGTATGGTGATGCCAGCCTATAAATAAATGAATTCGCATCTATTACAGTACGGGGTACAATAATAAATGTGTATTTATAAAATTACTTATTATAAAATGTGCATCGTTTTTTCACGCAATTCCTTTATTTTGATTTCCTCGTGCACGCAACTTCCACTAAATGTAGTTAGTTACACAAACACTTATAAAAAATACCGATTAAAAGCCTTTCCGATTAGTTGGTGAATCCTACAATTAATGTCATTTCTTTATTGAGTTAGATGTAAGGACGATAATGAGATTCGTTAAAATCTTTAAAAAATAAGATTAGAATCGAAGTGGAAGATTATTTTTGTAATTCAGTGAAATAAATAGATTTTGTTTTGACTCCGTCTAGCTTAAACATAATATTCGTAGTAATATAAATAGCCGATAAGGTGACAGCCAGCAAAAATGTAACCCGACATACATTGCTCGGATGCAATTTAATACCAAGTGCATCCAATCCATCCAATATCTTCTTTATCATACTAGTAAGTATAGATGATAATATAACTAGCTTTTGTCCGCGACTTTGTTTGGCGAATTCCACGGCAACTAGGTACAAAATTTTTCGGGATAGAAACTATCCCATGTCCTTCCCAGATTGTCAAACTTCACCATACCAAATTTCATCGAATTCGGTTCAGCGGTTAAGCATGAGGTAGTAGATAGACCAACAGCTACTTTCATATTTATAAATATTAGTAGAATCTGTATAAACAAAAATTGATTGAAGCGATGTATTTTCGAGCATCACTTCACAACTGCTGGCTATTTGATTACTTAATTCTGTTTTTGTTATGTTTGTCTGCCGAGAGGTTTTGCATTAATGATACCAACATATACATATGTTTGCGCAATTAAATGCAAGTGTGAAAAAATTCAATTTAGAAATGTCATACAAAAATTGAGCAAGTGAAACAGAAAACGCCTGAGAGGTGAAATTAGTCTCATTTTTGTCTTAGACAGTATACTCGTGCAAAGTCGGGGCGGGCGGCTTGTATGATGTAAAAAAGAGGACTGCTTTGTTTTGTTTGATATTCGATGCAATCTCTACTTCTTGACTGAACTGATTTAAGAGATCTTCCGCACATAAAAGCTACGCTATCCTTAATTAACACACATTTTATTTCGAGGAAGTGTACCTAAAATTCACTGTGGATGAAGTTGCGAACAACAACTAGTGAATGATCTCACGGTATCGTGAAGCCATATGTTAAGAATAAAAACTACATTCTTAGTCAAAAGAATCATCTAAGTAATAAAAATATATGAGAACCAAACAGTTACCGCATCAGAGCCAGGGACGCTTACGTCACCATCGGGATTAGTAAAGTAGATAGATACACACGATGGTTTCCCGATTTTCGACGATAGAAAACGATTGCCATCATTTAATTTCTCATAATTTTTGGTATCTAGGTATAAACTGCCAGACGTGTTAAAATAGAAGCCGTTGGCTGTCCATTCAACTCCCTGGATGTTGTGATAAATAATTAGAAGCGAGGCTTAGTAACAGAGTGCTAGTCAAATTTATAAGCCAAACAGTTCGGGGCTCAGTGTTGCCATGCAAACTACAAGTAGAAATTATTGTATTCGTACGACGAAATGATCGTTAGGAAAAAACGTTTCGGCTGTCTTACATGAAAAGTGGTTTATTAAACAAAAAAAACCAGCATGATTTATCTGAGTTCAGTTTATATATATATTTCGGGGATCTCGGAAACGGCTCCAACGACTTCGATGACATTTGGTATTTAAGGGTTTTCGGGGATGAAAAATCCATCTAGCTTTGTCTTATCTCTGGGAAAACGCTGGTTACCGAGCTTTATCCCGAGCGGAGCTCGGTCGCCCAGTTACTTTCCTTTAAACGCGGTTTTAACATAACCATTAGTCGCTTGCTAACAGAAATCCAGTATGCAAAATATTGGAGCCGTCTAGCTCCAGCTGTAAACTTACGAGTAACTTGTGTTTAATTTAAACTCAAGGTTCTATTTTATTAGTAACTTACTAATGTATGTATGTACCTACACACACTGTCGTCAAGGTCTATTTCAGTTTGCAATAGATTTGTTCAAGATCGAATAGTCTTTAGTTGCAAATGGTTGTGCCTACAAACTTTGTTGTGGTTCATGTTCTGTTCCGACTCACTTATACATATGGAGATTTTTCACTTTCCATGCAATTTTACACACATTATTTTTCATATCTAAACCTTTTCTGGAAAAAATATCCAAATTGGAGTAGCTAGTCTGAAGTGTGATATCATGATATGACTTACATGAATCCTGAAAAAATATACCCTTTTTCTTTAGGCTCCGTTTCCACCAGAGATGTGCGAGGATGTGTTGCGAGGAATGTGTTTGTCATGAACCAATAGAAACGCTTCATTTACCTCTCCTCGCACAGCACCGCTCTGGTGGAAACAGCTGAGCGGAGCGAGGCGAGGTAAATGAAGCGTTCCTATTGGTCCATGGTAAACACATTCCTCGCAACAAATGCTCACACGTTTCTCTCTCTCTCTCTCTCTCTCTCTCTCGGTTGAAACGCAGCCTTAAGGTATTGTGTATGATAGATCAAGCAGCTTATATCTTGTTGTATGACTGTAAGGCTGTTTGACATAATGGAATTTCATCGAGACGGTATAATCTACTTATGTATTAGAGAATGAATACAGGCAGTGGCGGAGCGTCTTATTTAGGGTACTGATTCTAATCAGTCCGAGACTTAGGTGCGACATTTTTTTTGTTATGGAATTATCATCATCATCCCAGCCTACTGCTGTTGTGTGTAGCCGTCCCACTGCTGGGCACAGTCCTCCTCTCAGAATGGGAAGACTTGGGCCGTAGTTCCCACACGGGCCCAGTGTGGATTGGGAACTTCACACATACCATTAATTCTTTATGGTATTTTGCCGTCCCCTAAATGGGCGGACCGCCCCCCCCCACGCCACTGACTGTAGGTAGGTATGTAGTAAAATTGTTGTAAAAGAAATTTAAAGGATTTGCTAGGTAAAAGATTGGCTAAGGAAGTCTGATCACTACCTAACTAGCGATTCAAAGATGGACCAGCAGGCCCTTTACCTTTTGAAGGCCACGGTCGGCAATAACGGAAAAAAATGGCTGAAAGTCGTGCCGTAGGCGCCGCAAAATGCCGACGCCTCTTATAATTTCGTTTTCTAGATTTTTTTACCATACAACGGCTACTTAATCCCACTAGACAAGACACTGACAAAATTGATTTATCAGATAGATAGACCCATAATTAAAAAAAACTAAATGTTTGAAATGGACCGTATACCTAATTTAAGATTACTTTTCTAACTCGGCAGACATGATATTATTTATTTACTTATTTCAATAAGTTTCACAAAATACTAAGATACAATATTGATGTTATGGATGGCTTGTACTTGGGCATTGTTGGTTGACCTTAAATTATTAGTATGTCATATACATTCAATGCTAGGAAGCCTAGTCGAATTATTATCCTTTGAGCAGATTGGTTGATGCTTTAATATAACAAAGTGGCGGTTCTCGGTTCAAAGCATACAAGGCGCGGCGGGCGCGCCCTGGGATTGTGCCACGATCTGCCGAGGTGCAGCTGTGAGATCACACCAATACACATAGAAACTAGTAATGTAGTTACACCTAACGAATATTTGCTTCTTAAAAAAAAACTTATTTTCGATCGACATTTATTCTTTAGGCGCCGCCCGCCCCGGCTTCGCACATTTGTAGGTACAGTCGAGTTCATACTTCTGAGCAAGCATTTGATCAAAAATATGTGAAGCGTGTTCAGATATCGAGGGCATTCTGGCAAAACAGAATAAGTGTAATTTAAAAAAAAAGTTACCTACATAGGCATACCTACTCAATTTTTCTGCTTTATTTATCTAGCAAAATCGTATAAAAAATAAATATTGTGCATTTATCTAGTTCTGCCAGAATACCCTCGATATTATTGATCAATTTTTTGCTCAGAAGTTTACGAACTCGACTGTACTACCTATTGACGAAAATCTTGCTAGCTTCTCACTTGGTCATTTTTGTAAGGAGATTTTTGAATAGACTATTTTCTTCTTGTTTACAATTTAAAAAACTTTCATTCATACAAACCTTCTAATGACATTTACAAATAAAGTTTTTACTTATATATATTGACCAAATAAGTGCAGCCGATCCTGTGATGCGCTTGAAATATATTTCTTGAATTCATTTTAATATTTTTAGGTTCAAATCTTAAACTAGAAATGATAATAGACAAATATAAGATAAAAACGGGTCAGGCGTGAGTCAGGTTTAGGTAAAACATTGAAACTTTGTAATTTGTCTGTTAGTCCGACTCGCCCTTGGCCTGTTTTTTTATAACTTTGTGTAGGCTTGTAGATACTAAGTCAGTTATAGGTTAAACTATGTATCTATTATATCATCCATCATTCATTACATCCTCTGCAATGCAACTTCGACTGACGGTAGGTAATTAAAAAGTGACAATTAATTTTTCAACTAGCAAAAGCTTGGTAATAAGCCTTAAGGCCGCCATTGAGGGAATAATAATAATAGCTTGGTAACTGTTTATGAATAAGGGACATATTTTGTATTTATTGTCAACACAATAGCTATCGGAATGGTGCTTATACCTTTTGGAGCCAAAATAATAATAGGTAAACCTCGCAGAACTAACGTAGATGAGCTAACGAATAATAGGTAAGTTTCCGATCTAGTGCCACAATATACCTACTTAGTGCTGGTTGCGGGAAATGAGTTGCATGTTGAATGAACCCGATAGTCTTTATTGACAACCGACGTTGGACTTAAAAGTACTTTGGATTCTTAGAAAGGCGAGCAATAAAATTTATTACTAACAATGCGTTGGTTGGGTTGATTCAAGGCCTCAGTCGGGCGTTCGTTATAGCTTATGGCAGTCTTTCAGATATTTATGGTGCGTGGGTTGGTATCATAGTAATACTAGCTTTTGCCCGCGGCTTCGCCCGCGTGGAATTCGGTTATCGCGCGCTGTTCCCTCGGGAACTGTGCATTTTTTCGGGACAAAAAGTAGCCTATGTCACTCTCTTGCCCATAAACTTGTTTGTTTGTCCGTCTTTCGACGTGAAAGACGGACAAACATACACATAAACACACACACTTTCTCGTTTATAATATTAGTATGGATTAGTCTAGACCGGACTGTTAATAATAGGTATGTAAAATATACTGTGTTTCCACAAGAAAACGATTGTTAGGTCACTCAACTTTCGGTGTCGCAGATCATTTTCGCCTACAAATTTTTAACGTCAAACGTAGTTTATTAAATTTAGGGGCTGTTTCACCATCCATTGATTAGCGTTCGTCTATTCGAACATTACAAATAGAGACGGCATCACACCTAACCGCCAGTTAACACTAATCAATGGATGGTGAAACAACCCCTTAATGTAATACTTAGCCATAATGTTTATATAGTGGTTACTTTTTTACTATTCAAGAGGTCAGAGATATATAAGTACTGAATTCAATTACAATTACAGCCTACTGATCAGTTTAAAGTCGGCGCCATTGGTACCTAGTAGTTAGATAGTCTGATCCTTCTGCCATATCACTAGTCTTCCTGCGCATGCGACGGAGTGGATGACCGTGGGTGGGCGTCAGTGTGTACCTACATCATGTGTGCATTCCACGTTGTTTTGCAGCATAATTAAGTGTCAGACACAGATATAACCCTGGATAAAAAAAAACATTAACGCCCTGTCTTGTACTATTATCTATTCTGTGCACCTGTTTCACCATCCACTGATTAAATTTATTATCTGACGGATAAATGTGATGCTGTCTCTGTTTGTTTTGTTCAAGTAGACAGAACCGGCATCACATCTATCCGTCAAATAAATTTAATCAATGGGTGATGAAACAGCCCCTAAGTATGTAATATCGAATGAATGAAGAATTTTCTTCATAATAATAACATATAATGTATTTACATTAGGTACTTAAATGTCGATTAAGTATAACAAAAGTCATTTTCTTGAACAAACAAGGAATTAATACTTTCTTTACAAATCAATAGTTTTTCCTGTTACCTAATTTATAATTAGATCACAGTGGGTGAAAATCGTTAATGCTAATAGTAGGTATAAGGCTATAAAATTTAGGTAATATTTTATAGTACATTGTGTCTTAAGGGCGGTTAATAAGGAATTATGAACGAGAGTCTATTAGAAGCCCAAAGTTAAAGACTGAAAGCTTTAATGAGTCGATGTTCATAATTCTAGTACAGCCCGTGCGACATACAATGTTTTTCATCACATTTGCGAGTAAAATTGTTTATTTGTAAGACAAAATATTATTTTTGCCTCATTGCCGATACCTCAAGCTGCGCTCTAGGGCATCGCCAGCATCCTACCCTGCTGTTGCGCGCCCGAGCTGCGGGAGGGGGTGCGCGTGCAGCAGCGTTGTGCGCAGCAGCAGCGCGCGCAGCAGTATCAGTACGGGCAGTGACTCATTTACCGACCTTGGGCTTCATGATAAGCACATCGGTCAAGGGTTTTATTTGGGGGTTGCAACCAAGGTAGCCTGCATGTTACGACACTATTTACGAGCAAGTGTGATGAAAAAATCTTTATGGCAGACTTTAGGCTATAACTGTAAAGTTGTTATTATTTATTTTAACAGCCTATTTAAAATTTCCTACATGATTCTATTACTAAGTTGAAACAAATACGTATTTCTACGTATTAAGATATACTCCATCCAAGATATTCATTGCGAAGATACGTAGGTATCACCGTCGGAAGCCGAAATTTTTAAGCAGCTCGGTACTGTGACGCTCAGCGGCAAATACTCAGTTTGTCATATCTGTTTGAATTGTCAATATACATGCTGAAAGGACACCACCCGACTTGTTAAGACATGCCATGCTAACCACTTGACAGTCCCGACGATACCAATGGTATCCAAAACCAAAATGCTTCAAACCGTCCGTTGGTTTGCAATTCCTTATCAGTTCTAAGAAGCTGGCGAGCTGACTGACGTTTATTATACTTATTCGAGTCAATGTTCTCAAATTGCTAAAATTGTTTCGTCACGAGACATAGATAGCATAGTAACAAGTCTTTGTAACAAGTCAAGTCTGAGTTTTTGAGGTTACTTGTTGTTTAATGGATGTCGGATAAGCTTGTATCAAAGCTTTCTTTTATTCCTGGAGCAATAACCAAAAATCCCACCATCATCATATCATAATAATGAGCTTCTTGTTTAATGTAATAGGTCGTTTAACGGGTGCCTTTCATATGATGCAGTAATAAGTATTAGGAGATTCCCTTCGGAATGAGAGATAGTTAGTTATAGTTTCATTTTGGTGTCTTAAATGTTGTCTCAAAAGTCAGTTTTTCTAGATTATCTCGGTTCCTATAGATCCAGTAATGTTAACATTTACTTATTACAAAATTTTAGAGCATACAATTTGGAACAAATATTGTGTTAAAACATTTTCGTACGCCCAACCGTTTTTAACATAGAGGACAAAGCCCGCAGCGCTCGTCGATCGTTTTTTTCGGCGTGTACATCAAATTTGTCAATTTTACCATAGGACAATGTTCCATTTTTGTCAACGATATTTAGGATTGTAAATTTTCCATTTGCACCAAATGACAGTAGGTAAATTTCATTCACTCAACTCCCAATTTGAGATTAACCCTAAACCTTTTAGATAAAGCTCAGTTTTCTAGTGTATCCCATAGGTATTTTTAGATATTTTGGCTGCTACGCTACCAGTGGTGATGTGCGTGCTTCGATTTATTTGTACGCGGTGGATGTCCTAAGCAATTTGATCGCTTGGGTCAACTTGATTTCTAATGCAATTGCAGAAGGATTAAACGCGAGAAAAAAAATGCCCACGTCTAAAATAAAAATACTTATTTTATCTTTTTTCCAGGGACGTTCGTTTCAACAAAATCTACGACATAGCGGGGGGTACGTTCGGACATCTGCGGCGCTTGCGTTCCCTGCTGCTTAACGACAACGCGCTGCGAGAGCTGCGCGAGGGCACCTTCCACGGTCTGCGACACCTGAAGTACCTCTACCTGTATAGGAACCGCATACAGACCATACACCCCGATGTGTTCCAGGGCTTACCGCATCTAGAACAGCTGTGAGTACCATTAAGATATTATATTATTATTAATGAACGTATGGACTGTTCAGTCCACTCCCAGCCACGCCTTGGTAGTTTCCAATATCTCGAAAATTTTACTAAACATGTGAAAAATGTGTGTTCGCAAAAACTTCCCCCTCTGTGTGGAGGTTCAGGCTTGGAAACTACGTAAACTTTGTTAAAGGTAAAGTATCGAAAGTTGTTATACAATGTAGTCTGTTCGCCGTGAGTTGATAAAAGTAGGGATTCTTAACTCAACAAATGCGGCCCGCTAATAACAGTAACAAAACAACGATAAAATAGTAAATTAAACATTAAGAGCGTTTATACCTGCTTAGCTGGCAACGTTGCATTTTTGTTAGTTTTTCTCAATTATTCCATAAAAAATTAATGAAAATTATAAATGTGGTCTGATAGAACTCTTCATAATATAATATAAGTTAGTTAATGTGTCAACTCCAATAATTATTCGTGACAGACTTTTATTTTCATTAAAATCGTTAATAAACATTAATTCGTTTTTAAATAATATTAAAGTCTATCACGAGTAATTATTGGAGTAGACACATTAACTTATATATTATGAAGAGTTCTAACTATCAGACCACATTTTTAATTTTCATTTAATTTTTATGGAATAATCGAGAAAAACTAACAAAAATGCAGCATTGCCAGCTCAGCAGGTATAAAAACGCTCTTAAATACTTAACTGTATAAAACACAATACGCGGACACTCCAATTGCTTGCCGCTCGCCCACCCGGCACACATTTGACAACAATTGAGTGCCTCGTGCCATGAAACTTAGTGCGAACAAGCGGCGCAGTCGGGTCACCCTCACTAGACCGAATATCATGCTAATTTCACTAGGCATACCAACGTTAGATATAATTTTCATTAGCTCTAATATCATGACAGCTAAACTTGTATGACCGAATTGATTACTAGACCTAAAGTTTTTCATCCTAATGGTTACTTGTACTAAACATTAAATGCTCTAATATAACTAAAACTAATAATGATTATTCCTAATGATTAATAGACCTAAAGTTATGAACCCTAATGTTTACTTGTACTAAATATTTAATGCTCTAATATTACTTAAATTAATAATGATTATTCCTAAAGTTATAAGCGAGTAAAGCGAGCGAGCAAGACGGTTTGGAGCAGAAGCGACTCAGATAGGTTAGGTTCAGAAGGTTAAGGCGCGAGCGAAGCGGAGCGTAGCTCCCGCCTTAGCCTTCGATGTTAGGTTTTTTTTTATAGCAGTCAAGATAACTCCCACTAGGAAAGTAGGTTGGATGGATGCTATTCAATATGTTGCTAAATTAAGGTGTTCCAATCAATACATTTGACGAAAATTAATGTTTTAGCTTTTTGATGTTAGGGCTAGTGAAATTAGGTACAACGTAAATTCGGAATGCTAAAATTACGGCTAATGAAAAGTTAGGAAAATGAAAAATTCGGCTTTTTTGATTTTAGGGCTAGTGAAATTAGGTACCACGTAAATTCGGAATGCTAAAATTAGAGCTAGTGAATACTTAGAAAAATAAAAAATTCGGCTTTTTGATTTTAGGGCTAGTGAAATTAAATATAACGTAAATTCGGAATGTTAAAATTAGGGCTAATGAATAGTTAGGAAAATTAAAAATTCGGCATTTTCATTTTAGGGCTAATGAAATTAGTGGTAGTGAAAATAGGATTAAAAGTTTTCGGGCTTCCATAGGAGAACCGGCGCAGTCATACAGTTTTCGTTAGTTAAGCGAGTCTTTACTCCGAGACGATATAATAATATATCAACTTTAGGCTTTTACATATCAATGCTTACCGCTACCTATCAAAATAGTAAAACACGAGTAAGAGAAATAAATAGGTAAAGTGGTACAGGCTGTAGCACCAGCAATGGGATTACGTTGGTAACATAACAAACCCCCCACAATATTTTTTTTACTGACCTCTATCTCACATTATCTCACCTGATGGTAGATATTGTCACGATCTTTAATTTGGAACACAAGATCGAATATCTGTCATTCAAAGGATTTGATTACAAAATGGATCAAAAATTAAAGATAAGTACAGATGAGGCTGCGGGTGTAGCTTACTAGTTCAGTAAAAGCCTGTTTACTTTGAACTTGAATAAAGAATGGGAAGAATCAAGAAAGGCGTGGGAAGAAGTCAGTTGAAGGGAATTGTTACACACCCAGCAGTAGCTATGGCTACGATAAATGCCTACACAGATTTAAATAAGTAGCTATCGAATCTCATTTGTCAAAGACATATACCTATTGCCATCCACGAAGACGCGTGATTTTGCCAAAATTATTAAATTAGCCATTAATGACATTGTAATAAGAACCACGGCACGCGTCATCGTGAATGACTCTACCTTTACTGTCATAGAAATCAGACGTGCTTAGCAACTGCGACATGCGCATTGCGCACGTCCCATCCCAAGTATACGGCGGTGGCGCCCGCCGCGCGACTGCGTTCACCATAAAAGGTGGCAGTCGATGGCCCCGCGTGATAGTTCGTTATACAAATGATGTCATTGTTACCTGTCATGATGCCATTGTCTGTTTTGAGTATATTTTCATATTTTATACTAGACTCTACCAGCGGCTTCGCACGCATATTTAAATCATATCATTAGATTCAGCTGAATTGAATAGGGCATATTAGGCAAAGCTCTGCGCAGGGCGACACTAGCACAATCCGTAAAGAAACCGCCATGACAACGTCAGTTCTCTTTATATTTTGTCGCCATGACGGATCATGGCCAAAGAGTATTGATACCTATTATAGAAATCATGACATATTTGTGAGTAACAAAATAAATGACATTTACATCTATAGTAGCCATAGAGCTATATTTCCAAAAAAACATTGAAATAATATGATATTACGGCATCCTACGGACATTTAATTACTCAAAAAACATAAACCATAAACATATGGTATGTGCTAGTGCTGCACTCTGACGGGATAAAGTTGCAGTAATATTCCCTGTTCCGGTATTTTTCTAAAATCCCATGGGAATTCCCAAAAATTACACCGTGGTCTTTATTGACGTCGCATTATAAGCGATAGTGAGAATTTCATAACTCTATACTCAGCGGATCAGTTTTCGAGATTTTGTGCATCAGGGGATGGCTATCCCTATCGATCTACATGTCCAGCCGTTTCAGCGTGAAGGAATAATACCTAAACATGCACACACGCACACATACAAATATTCCCATTTATAATATTATTTAGTAGGATGTATGTATGTAATTAGCATGATGATTGATGCTTTATGTATTTCGGGACACAGGATTTAGCTAGTTTTGTATATTCAAGCGACGAAGCGTAAACCGTTTAATTAAGCCCATTAGAGAATACCATTACGAGCGATACCTTTGTGCATTTAGATAAACCTATACATACTTATTCAAAGTTAGACATTGCGGCAAAGTTAAACAATGCTCGACACAGGTACCAAAATACCGGAATATAAGTATTTAGTACTAGTTTCAAGCCCTGCTTGCAATTAAAACTACGTATGCCTAATGAGGCGATCCGGTTATTCTTGTAAATACATTGCTAAACTCGCCATATTGTAAACACAGGTGATGACGGATGGAGGTGGTGTTAGTTTGTATCTTTCATCATGGTTTCTAGATAACAAATTGTTTGGTAACCAGAAACTGGTTCAAGAAGCTGTATCTTAATTATGCCACAGAATCGAGGCTACGCTTTGTTTGGCGAAGATAAAGATGAACCGAATAGCAAATTAGATCCTCAAAGTGAACAATAAACATCTAGTGATCCAATCTAGGTATTATGTGATCCAAACTCGAAGAATTACCTAGCTCGGCTCGCACAACTTTAATTGTACTGTATTTAGTATTGTTTTAGTCGATGTTAAAAGTTCAAACCATTGCCATAACATACACGAGTTTCTTACTAATTTATTTAAGGACATCAAAAGAATGCGGACTGATAAAATGGTTGTAATTAAAAATTACAATTTAAACCTAAAAACCGGTAAGGAAATCGGATTGCGGTAAAGAGAAAACTGAAGCTCCACCTGGTAGGTATTCAGAATTGTTGCTATGCGCTGATTTTCCATTTCTTTCTTTGTAGTTGTTTTCAAACTGCAAAAATCTCTTATTTTCTCAAATTGTAGACACGACTCACAACTTGAAATAACATTAACAAGTAAATAATAACGCGAATCCGAATGGTAATGCGTACTTATAGCACATAATAACTAATAGTAGGTACTGCCTTATAGTTACCACCTCAAGTCACTTTAATCAATTAATTATTGCACATTGTTAAAAAAATTAATTGATCCAAATTTTGATTTCAGCTACCTGCACGTCAATGAAATACATCAGATTGAGGCGAACACATTCTCCCACATGCCGCGCTTGGAAAGACTGTAAGTGAAATAAGTTTTAAGAGCGTTTATACCTGCTGAGCTAGCAAAGTTGCTTTTTGTTAGTTTTTAACGATTAATCCAAAAAAAAAAAAATTAAAAATGGATTTACCCTTGAAATGTCGACAAACTTTTAATCGAATATCAGTTAAGTCAACGTTTCCTATTTTTTCATTTCATCGAATATTCATTACCTCAAATGAGTAAAATAAGTATTTTTAAATCACCGATTTTTAATTTCTGGAAATATTATTTAATAGATAGTTTATATGGCAGAACTTCATTTCATATTTTATTATTTCATACTTTTTTGAATGAAATTTATTTATTTCTGTAGCGATTTTTTTTGGGCCACAGTTCTAACCTATAACCTAACCAACTTTTCTGTCTGGTAGCAATTTATTTTATTCGAGGTCGTAGTTATAACCTAACCTATTTTCTGGTGTTTTATAATAATACGTCGAAGAAATAAACAGCGATATTTAGTTGTTCTGACTCATGAATATTTGATGAAATATATTTTTAAGCAAATAATAATCCTTGTACTGTTGTTCTAATAATTGTTTTAATATGTAATGAATAGTCGATGAAGTGAAATAACTCCAAGAGAAAATATTAGTATTGAATATTCTATGAATTGTTTTCGATTAAATGAAATTCGATAAATAGATTGTCAGCTGACAGCTGTTTTTTTTTTCGTGATTTTAGAGTTTCTCCCATAGTGAAAGTTGTTTAGATTAATGGTCTGAGCAAGTATACAAAATTTGAACGGTCCATAAAGTTAGTATATTAAGAAGAGTTATAACAGAACACATTTTTAATTTTCATTATTTTATTATGGAATTTAATCGAGAAAACTAACAAAAATGCAAAGTTGCTTGCTAGCAGTAAATGAATGAAACTACAGAGGCAAATGCAAATGTACACACACGGAGGGAATAAAATATACCTACTAAAATAGAAGTTTAAAATAAATTATGTCCGATAGTTAAAAAGTTACACGAATGTTTATTATAAGAAAAAGAATACAATAATAATTACTCATTTTGCTGAGCATTTTAGTTTATTTGCTAAGGCCATGGTTCACGACACGAGGATATTCAAATCCTCGTGACGGGAAAAAAAATAGGGCCACATTATGAAGGAAATACAACTGGCTGTGTTGAAACATATTTAACATACCTCATTTGTTCGGCAAAGTAGTACCTAATCTCATCAAAACATAAATGTGAAATGAGAGCCAAGTTCGACAAAAGAAGTGAGATCTAAACGGTTCAATGGTCACTCGGCACTCCTGAAATTTAGGTAGGTGGCGCCATTCTATTTATTCCAGTTTTTGTTATATTTTGTTATTATTATGCGATTTTGTTTTATCTGTGTCTGGTTGGAAAAAATACTTACCGCGAAAATATTGAAATTATTGTACCTGGAGCGTAAATCGTAAATGATTAATGACTATTTTTTCTCGCAATCGAAGTGAAAAATAGAGTTTACACCCCGAGACTAAAACTCAATATAAACCCTCGGATAAATAGACACCCTCGCTAAAGCTCGGGTGGCTAACCACCTCGGGTATATATTGGCTTATTTTAGTCCCTCGATAAAAATATACTAATTTGCATCAGGGCCGAAAGTGGCACAGGAACAGGAGCTTTGCGTAGATAAGACCGCCTATTGTCTACCCTGAATCTAGTGTTTACATTATAAGTTTTTTGTACTGATTTATGGTGTGCAATAAAGAATATTTGTATTGTATTGTATTGTGTACGTAGGTGAGCTTCGTCAACCCTTAATATGACATTACAATTCTTTAGTTCTGCTTTAAAATTATGGACACTTACGAGTACGTATGGTGTAGTATGGTTGATATCCGATCCTACAAATGTATACAGATGTAGTGCAAAATTATTTTCCTTCGTACTTTATCGCAAAAGTTCGTATTTATCATGCTCCCTCAATTAGTTTCAGTACCCATCTTATTTACAGCCGGACATTTTTCACTTTGACATTTGACACTAAACAATAAAGTTCCATATTAATTGATAGGAAAATATCACTCATTTTAATCATTGATTCACAGTTCGGGTGCCATCGTATTCCAATTGAGATCTGAGTTTTCCCTATGGAAAATCATTTTGCACAACATCTGTACTAGCAGGCACAGTCAGCAACAAAAGTAGCGGATCACTTTTTGACTTTGTCGTTTTATTACATTTGTCAAAGTATAAAACGACAAAGTACAAAAGTACCTATGCAGCAACTTTTGGTGCTGACCATGACCATACATCGTGCGATTTCATTTTATGCTTTTTATGTTTCAAGTTTTCGATGATTAGGAATATTAATTGTATGCTAAGTTATTTCGGTTCTTGTACTCGTAGTTGTATGGATTTTAATAATTATAACCTAAGTATTATCCTCCGCAGGTAGGTAGTTACACACAGCAATTGCCACTTAAATCGTTCGACAGTGGAAATTCTTCCTAGAACCACTTGAACAATAATGCACTAAGCACACATTCATTCACTAAGTTCTGGTAGTTTGTTGATATTAAGTTCTGAGAAAATAGTTTTTGTTGTTTATGTTTTTGCTGCCGATGCCGTGAAGCAGCAGTGCTTGCACTGTTGTGTTTCGGCGTGGAGAGTAAGACAGCCGGTGAAATTACTGGCACTTAAGGTATCCCATCATAGGCCTCTAGGTTGGCAACGCATCTGCAATACCCCTGGTGTTGCAGATGTTTATGGGCGGTGGTGATCTCTTACCATCGGGAGACTCACTTGCTCGTTTGCCATCCAGTCGAATAAAATAAATAAATTTAATATTGTATATACTTATTAGGCATCCATCCTATGTTGATATATAGGAGCAAAAAATTAAAACATAGATTCTGCCACTCAAATGGATGGAACTACTGTAGTTCTACAAATTTCAAAAATTAAGTAATTTTATCTTTATGTTGACTAATATTAACCCGATAGTTAGAAATCAATTTTGTGTTAATTTTAGATACCTGCACAACAATCGACTGGAACGCATTCCCCCCGACTCCTTCACCGGCATGCCGAAGCTGCACAAGCTGCGTTTAGACAGCAATGCCCTGATATGCGACTGCAACATGCTCTGGCTTGTCCGTATGCTGACGGTTCATAGCGACATGACCGTAGCCGCCACTTGCTACGGACCGGCCAATGCCATCGGCACACCTCTTTCTGCCATCAAGGAACAAGACCTCAACTGCAGTAAGTTAGCTTAATTCTTCTTATCTCTTGTATTAATTAAAAAGAACAGCTACACAAAATAGTATTTATCTTTTAGAGTATCCTGAAATAATGCAAGGACCCGAGGATCTATTAATAGAATTCGGAAAAGATGCCGTCTTCAGTTGCACCGTAACAGGAGATCCAGAACCTGAAATAGTTTGGTTCCGCGACTCGGTTGCTATTCCTTTAGATTCGACCCGATATGAAGTCATGAATAATGGCAGTCTGATGGTGCACAATGCAGATGAAACCGATGTCGGTGTTTTTGAATGCATGGCAAAAAATCCCACTGGACAAGTTCACTCTCGGCCTGCTAGAATGATGATGGAAGTTCATCCCCAGGAAAATGGTATATCTTTTTTCCTTTTAACCGTAGCTTTTAACCGACTGTTTGAAGGAGGGTATTTCGAGCGTATGTATGAATTTATGTATGTACTTATATCTATTTTTGACACCCTCCGTAGCCTAAACAACTGGATGGATTTCAATATATTATTATGAGATATCATTTGATTCGTCACAACTGTGTCGGAGAGACATAGGGTACATCATATTTCAATACGGGGTCAGCGAAAAAAAAAACCGGCCAAGAGCGTGTCGGACACTCCCAAAATAGGGTTTCGTAGCCATTACGAAAAAATTAGGTAATATTTTTCTAAGAATTTCGTATTTTATACGGAATCTTCCAAGTTTAGGTATATTTTATAACTTAGGCTGATATTTACTCTTAAACTACTAATAATTCTCCAGCAAACTTAGCCGTTATAGTTTTCCTTGAAAGTTTGATAAACTTACTACCATTCTGAATTTTTTCAAAATTTTCCACCCACCGGTTTAGATTTTAGAGAGGGAGGGGGGACGCTCGATTTTAATGAAAATTTGCACTTTAAAGTTGAATATTTTGCAAAAAAATCACTGAATCGAAAAATCGTTTTAGCAACCCCCTAATGATTTTGAAAGAGCTATCCAACGATACCCCACACTACAAGTATGGATGAGAAAAAAAAATCACCCACGATTTTGTCGGCATAGTTTACATATATATTCCTGCAAAATTACAGCTTTCTCGCATTGATAGTCCCTGAGCAAAGCCGCGGACGGACGGACAGACAGACAGACACAGACAGACAGACAGACAGACATGGCGAAACTATAAGGGTTCCGTTTTAAACCCTAAAAAACTACCTGTTGAACTTAAAGTTACACAACAGTTCTAGACTACTAGACTTTTTTTTTTGTTATTCAATTTTTTCGCCAATTAGATCATTTCTAAATTTTCGTGATTTCGTCACTTAATTTATTTTCCATTTTGTTTTATTTCAGAACTACCGGTGTTTTCAGTCCGGCCAAAAAATCAAGTTTTTAAAACGAACCAATCGCGAGTAAGATTTGACTGCGTAGCCAAGGGAAATCCATCACCGCATATATCTTGGTATTTTAAGGGTAACAGGATTTTATTAGACGAACGAATTTCTTTACACCACAATGGTTCTATATTCATTGAAAACGTTAAGAACAATGACGCGGGCGAATATACTTGTCAAGCCGAAAATGTCAATGGAAAAATCAATGCGTCAGCGGAGCTAGAACTACGAGGTAAATTATTTCAGATATTATGATATGAACACGAAATCAAGATAAAAAAGAAATGTCTTAATAATTTCATTAAATTTGTTACAGTGCGTCCTGATTTTATTATAGTACCAAGAGACACGGCTGTTGCAGAAGGTGAGAAGGTTAATTTCGAATGCACTGCTCGAGGGTGGCCAAAACCCCATATAAGCTGGTTCATTAATACAATGATTCTTCCAGTAGACAATAACCTAGTCTTAACTAATGAAAACCAAAATTTCACAATTTTGCAAGCCACCAAGGATAATGCTGGGATATATCACTGCAGAGCCGAAAATTCTGAAGGCGTTATTGAAATTTCAGCTGTTTTGAATGTAGAAGAGTTTAAAATTATTCCACCTACTATAATTTTG
Organism: Choristoneura fumiferana; assembly: GCF_025370935.1. Taxonomy (NCBI): domain Eukaryota; kingdom Metazoa; phylum Arthropoda; class Insecta; order Lepidoptera; family Tortricidae; genus Choristoneura; species Choristoneura fumiferana. The sequence continues at coordinate 35,345,959 of NC_133472.1, forward strand.
AAACCAGTTGACACCGACTCATATAAAGGCACAACAGTACAATTGCCTTGCGAAATAGAAAGTGAACCACCTGCATCTATTTCTTGGAGCAAAGATGGTAATTTATTGTCACCTAAAGATAGAATTTCAATATCTTTAATTGGTAGTTTGATAATAAATAATCTAACTGTTACTGACACGGGTCGGTACGAATGCTCTGCATCCAATGAATACGGAAGAGATACTGCATCACTTTTTCTCACAGTGAAGGATAATAAACTTCCGCGGGAAGAATACGTTAACATTGCTTTAACAGAAGCATCTAGGGACGTCGATCAAGCGATTGCTAATACTATCGATAAATTATTCAATAATAAGACAGGGAAAACAGACGTTCACGAACTTTTTCGAATAGCTCGTTTCCCAAATGCACCAGCCAGACAACTTGCTCGAGCAGCCGAAATTTATGAACGAACTTTAGATAAAGTAAGGCAGTATATTCAATCAGGGTTAAAAGTAACCTCGACAGAGCCGTTCAATTATAATAATGTTCTTTCTCGTCAAAATCTAGAACTCATTGCTCGTTTATCAGGTTGTACAGAGCATAGGGAAGAAAAAGATTGTTCTGATATGTGTTTTCATAGTAAATATCGTAGTTTTGATGGCAGCTGCAACAACTTTGCACATCCCATGTGGGGTTCATCTCTAACAGGCTTTCGTAGAATACTTCTTCCTGTATACGAAAACGGTTTCAGTCAACCAGTAGGATGGAATAAGGATGTGAAATACAATGGTTTTGTATTGCCGAGTGCTCGTGCCATATCCACTGCTGTTATCACGACAACTGAAATATCAGAGGATGTTCAAATATCGCACATGGCTATGCAATGGGGTCAGTGGTTAGACCACGACTTGGACCACGCTTTACCATCCGTAAGTTCTCAAACATGGGACGGTGTAGACTGCAAAAAAACATGTGACTATGCAGCTCCTTGTTTCCCTATAGATGTTCCCAACAACGACCCGCGTATTAACAATCGCCGATGCATTGACTTTATTAGAACGAGTTCCGTGTGTGGGTCAGGAATGTCATCCGTTTTATTTGGAACATTGCAACCAAGAGAACAAATAAATCAACTTACATCTTACATAGACGCTTCACAAGTATATGGCTTTGAAAGTGTGGTTGCTAATGATTTGCGCGATTTATCAAACGAAAATGGATTATTGCGTGTAGGAACTACTTTTCCAGGTAGGAAGCCCCTATTGCCTACAACAGGAATAAATGCTATGGATTGCAGGCGTAATCTTGACGAAAGTACCCGAGCTTGCTTTGTTGCCGGTGATATTAGAGCAAATGAACAGATTGGATTGGCGGCGATGCACACTATCTGGATGAGGGAACATAATCGACTTGCCCTGCAGCTGAAATCTCTGAATTCATTTTGGGACGGCGAAAAAGTGTACCAAGAAGCTAGAAAAATTGTTGGGGCCCAAATACAAATGATAACGTACTACCATTGGTTGCCTCTTATACTAGGCCGAGAACATTTTAAAAAATTAGGAGAGTACAAGGAATACGACTCTTATCTAAACCCTTCAGTTTCGAATGTGTTTGCAACTGCTGCATTACGTTTTGGACATTCTATGATAAATCCAGTACTTCACCGTTATGACGAGAATTTCGACCCCATTCCTCAGGGACATCTTTTACTCAGACATGCGTTTTTCTCTCCCTGGAGACTAGTCGATGAAGGTGGAGTCGACCCGCTGCTGCGAGGAATGTTCACAACGCCGGCTAAGCTGAAAACCTCTACTCAGAACCTTAACTCGGAACTAACAGAAAAACTTTTCTATACTGCTCATGCAGTAGCACTAGATCTCGCTGCGATCAATATACAAAGAGGGCGTGACCATGCTATTCCCGGTTATACAAAATGGAGAGAAGTTTGTAATATGAGCGAAGTTAATGACTTTGATGATTTATCAAACGAAATATCAGACCAAACTGTGCGAGATAAACTGAAACATCTTTACGGATCCGTTCACAATATTGATGTTTGGGTTGGAGGAATTTTGGAAGACCAAGTAGATGGTGGAAAAGTTGGCCCACTTTTTAGTTGTCTTTTGTTGGAACAATTTAAGCGTTTGCGAGATGGTGATCGATTATGGTTTGAAAATCCAACTGTTTTCAAGCCTGAACAACTAGCGCAAATAAAGAAAACCAGTTTAGCCAGGATTCTGTGTGATAATGGAGACAATATAGATACTATTGGAGAAAATGTGTTCTTGATTCCAGAGGTTCAAGATGGCATGGTATCTTGTGACGATTTGAGCTCAATTGACATAAGATTTTGGGCCGACTGCGAATCTTGTGGCGATTATACTCAGGACTCTACACTGTCCCGAACTCGCAGAGACACAACTTCAACTAAATATCATGATTCCCAAAATTACCGACTTAACGATTTGGAAACTGCAAATGAAGACTTACAAGAAATGGTTAGAAATCTGCAGAAGAGGCTTGAGTTACTTGAAGAGACTTGTAATAGGCAGTAATCGAAAAAAAGTATGTACATGCATAGAAACAGCGAGCTTATTGAACTGTGTCCGTATTGTTACTAATAACTAAGAGTCAGAAAAAGCACGACATTTTGAAAACCAATTTAACTCAGTTTCGTATACTAGAGACAGCTTAGTAGATAGACTTTTCATGTTACGATGTACTTTCCCAAAGACATCAGACTGTGAAAGAACTTTTTCGGGTCATAAAAATTTATCACGCTTTTTGGTGTACCTATAGGTGACATAAGTGTCGGTAACCGCGGTAGGTACAACAGATAGGTACTCGAGAATGTGGAAAAGCATTGATATTTAAACTACTACGATGAATGTGAAAAAAGATAGACGGTGGCGCAACGCCATGTCATGTGTTTTTCATCTTCTCTAGTTCCTTGTTGGGAGGTAATCTAGTCTAAAAGCATTGTTCGATTTTAAGAAGCGTCATTCTACTATGATATTAATAAATGTGCTAAATGTTTACTGGTACTGTGGTAATGTATACCTACATAATATCTGGGTAGAGGTAGACGTAAGGTACCCCTTCGTGATACTCGTAAAAGTAATCAATTATGCACGGATTTTACGATATACTTATTTGCAATTAGCTGTTGAACTGTATTCATGCTTTATCTATAGAAATAAAAAATAATCGTAAAATGTGTCGCTAAGCGCAAAACTCGGGAACGACTGGTCCGATTTCGCAAATTCTTTTTTTGTTGTGTTCGTTACCTACTGTCAGGTGAAGTGTTTTACAGAAGAAAATACAGAAAAAATACAACGGAGGCGAAGCCGCGGGAAACAGCTAGTTAATTATATTAATACTCAATAGACTCAACCACCATGTTGAACATGTATGGAAAATAACATGATAGTAATATTAAATAGTAGGTACGTACGTAAAGTCAAGAGACGATTTTGATCAAAGTCATGTGGATTGACTGACAAAAAATCTAATTCCCCACTAGGTTAACACATTGCGGTCCATTTGAAAACAGAAAATATTTATCTTTGCTTCATATTTATCTTTTGGTGCTATAACATATTTATTAATACGAGTATTATACACACGTACCTCCTTCTTATTATGGCTGTACTGCATTTTTGCATTTGGTACCTAAATAAATTTAACAGAGTTACTTATTGATGTTAAATGTTACTATAATATAAGATAGAAATAAATATTCACTTACCTATCCATATTTTCTATGACTTTGACTTTGTTAGCCATGGATTTTATGGCAAAAAGAACATAGGTAACTCAACATATTTTTTGCACATTACTTATTGTGTTACGTTTTCTTTTCTTTTTAAATAGTTGTATGTATTGACATTATTATTTTCATTCATGCTCATTCATAATTACCGTTCCATATTTCATCTGACATTATCTTAATGTTGTCATAATGACATTGTAAACTACCGGTTCGCTACAACAAAATGTCATAATACCAAGTTCCTAGTATAACGCAATGTCAAAACAAATTTGAAATGACTTACACCTCGGTACTTCTTAAAACACCGTATTCTTGACATGACTGTAATTCACATTAACTTGATACAAATAAGTTTCTATTAAAAGTTTCACTTTGAATAAAAGCTTTTTTCGCTTACTGTACTTTTTGTTGACTGTACTTGCATTGTCATCTAAACTGGACATCCGTACCAAATTTTAAGTCGGTACTATTAACCATTGAGGAGTTCTCTCCTGCGGAGACGATCCTGGCAGGACCACCAAGATGTCACTACCAGATTGTCACCAGTTTTATGCGATCACTGGAAGTGGGTCAAATTTAACTTGCAAGATTTGACCCAAATAAATAAACAAATAAACAAACAGGGCAAGTTAAATAAAAACTGGTAAAAATGTGTCTAGATTTACAATTCTCAAAATACCTGAAACTCGTACTGAGCTGCTATAGAAAATTTCTTTATTGTGAAATCACTGTTTTTCATAAATATAGCGATGAATAAGTAAATTAATTATCAACTTGGATTTCATCCAATTTTATCTTGTTCTATTTTTATCATAAATACGATCTAAAAATTAATACCTACTCAGTCCAGGTTTTAGGTATTATGAGACTGAGTCATTTTAATCTTTAGGCCATTAAAAGATATTTTTCAATTTTGGTAAGTAATTATGACACTAATACATTTTCACCTTCAGTCTTAATAATAATTCGATGTTTGAAGGAGTTGTTCCTTTTACCAATACATATATACAATTTTGGATATCAGATGTAATTTGTAAAGGTAATTATTACTAATGAATGACATTTTGTTATACGGAAAATAAATAAATAAAATAAATATCACGGGACAATTCACACCAATTGACCTAGTCCCAAAGTAAGCTTAGCAAAGCTTGTGTTATGGGTACTAAGCAACGGATAAATATAATTATATAGATATACATATTATACACTTAAATACATATTAAACACCCAAGACCCGAGAGCAAACATTCGTATTTTTCATACAAATATCTGCCCCGACACGGGAATCGAACCCGGGATTTCAAGCTTCGTAGTCAGGTTCTCTAACCACTAGGCCGTCTGGTCTATTTGAGGTTTTTGACATTTTGGAACTATTTTAATCTGTTTTCTGCGTCGCACTAAGAACATGGTATTATGATTATTTGGTTGTAGCGAACCGGTAACATCTTAAGATGGATTGAGTTTCAATTAACTTACGCCCACCATTAAATTAAAGTCCTCTCCGAAAACCATTTTTTAGGTACCTTTTTCAGCAGATAGACTTGTTGGTATTGCTGAATAAGTAAATAAATATACGTATGCATGGTAGATCGTAATACATAGATAGGTAATATAAATGTTATTGAATGATAAGTGTTGGGATTTTATGGGATCATAGGTACATAGAATACTTCATCTTTATTTAAGTTGCACTAAAATTAGGAACAAAACTACTTAGTCGCCGAAAAACTTATCTGATTTCACAACCTATCTATTTCATAATAACCTAATCAAAACGGTGTTTGCAGTCTAAAATTTGTACCTACTATTTGTATTAGTTGTCAAATCTGATAATGGGTTTCTCGGCCACTCCTAAGCCATGAATGTGTGTCTATGTTACAAACACATCTTTAGAGTAAGAAAGAGGTCATAGAGTTATACTCGTAAGTATGTACTTGAGACTTATAAATTAAAGCAATAATCGTATTTGTGATTCTTTGTGGTCAGTCCATTATTGCAGTCTTATTTTTTTATGGACATGTTATAGGTACGACCAACTTTTAATAATGGACAAGTTACTATGTATAAGTTAAGAAGTTAGTTTATGACATGCTTTTGTGGTTTCCTTTAATGGGAGTCAATATAAAAAGGTGGATCGCACCTTCGCACCGCACAAGTCTATGTTCCATACGAAATAAAGTGGGAACGGCCATTCGTACTTCACGTCTTACGCGGTGCAGTAATAATATACCTACTAAGGCAGGTCCTGTATACATACCTTAAATACCTACTTTTGCGTTGCACCAGCGCGATGTATTGACTTTGAGTGATGGTAAGACTAGACCAGTTATTTTCAGTTACTTTCAGTGCAGTTTAATTTTAAAATCAACCTTTTAAAAGTTTTGCACGGATAAATTAAATAAATAAGTTTTAACATTGAAAAAGTAATTTTAAGCAAGTAATTTTGAAATAAACTAACTCGTATAAACTTAAAACGGAATGATCAGTGGTGGGTAAAATATTTATAAACTTAAAGTAAGATTTTAGGCATTTGGACAATATTAAGCTACATAACTGTAGTTTGTGGATCAAATCCATCCAGTAGAAGTTAGGGTGACACGAACCTATAGGTACTGTGCCTATCGAACAGGTCGGACAGGACAGGGGTCCATTTCACGAAATTACAAGTTTGTGATACGATTGGGTCCCAGAGTCATTGAGACTATGGAGAACAAAAGGGATCAATGTTTGATAGAATATCATTTACCTAAATAATGAAGTAAAGTTGTCTACGTTAGAAAAGGTAAAAACTTCAAACTACTTAATTCGTAATGAATAAGAAATTGTTTACTATTTTTGATCAATTTCAAATCCCGATAAAAATAAGTCTCCAAAAACAAAGCAACTGAAGAGGGCTCTAATCTAAATAGCCATGCATTTGCGATGTCATAAAAATAACCCAAGTAGTTTACTAGTAGGTATGAAATAATATATATTTTATCACACTTGCTCGTCAATGAAGTTATTTATTCCTGTATTATACTAAATTCATCTACCTCACCTCCAATCACTCCTGCTGGCTCGTGCTGAGGCACCGACTTCAAACAAGTAGAAAATTATTTTCAAGGTATTTGAAATCGGTTCCATTTTTTGTTAAAAAAAAAAAATCAGTTTTTTTCTTGGCGTCTTTCTTTTGCCGAGCTGTGAAGTGTTTAGACACAAAATGTTATTTTTTTTGCATTTCTTTTCCCGCAATGTGATGAAAATCATTGTCTGTATCACGGGCCGTAAGGTGATTACAAACTCGAGTCATTAAAAGCCTTCTGCCTCGAGCACTGTATGCAGTAGTGACAAAAAATAAGAATTATTAACTTTAACCTAACTACCAGCGCTGTGACATATCTATTTTATTGCAGTTAATCAATCCTCTATGACCTAAGGTAGGTATATTCATGGGGTTTATAAATTAAAAGCGACCAGGTACAGACATAATCCATAATAATTTAACGCTTCTACCAAGAATATGCTACGTGTAGCCGTTATTTAACCTCAAAACTTTTAAAATTCATTTTATTAGGTAGATATGTATGTAAAACCTGAAAACATTAAGTAGACTATTTGTACTTAATTTTAAGTTTTCCAGCCACTGGTGTACCGTACTGGTCTTCCCTTATGCGAGCAAGCCTAAACCCAGCGTTGTGTGTGACCGATACTTTATAAGCTGAATTATTACTACCTAAGCATTTATTTAATTGTAACATTTTTACTTAACCTGACTAATGAAAACTTTGACTTTATATTAAGAAGTGTATTTATGTATACCTATTTACATACTATTTACTCTATTTCATAAATAAGCTAAGATAAAATTGTTGACATGACATTATGAACACTATTATGGCGCCATTTATTTTAAATGAAAACCGTTGTTTTGATAGAATATTTTTAAGGGATGTGTCCGCGGCACTGGCAAATTACCACATGAAAAATTGAGAAGTGTTATTCTTTGATGGACCTTTTCCTCACATTTTCCAACTAAATATCAACATTAACTTATCATTTTTTACTTATCTATTAAGTACATCATGTTACGATCATACATGTTAATATAATATTAATAACCTACTTCTGGTGTCTATTATATTTTATAAGTAGTGTGTGTATTAAATGTTTGATGAAATAATTGTATTTTTATTTGACCATGGTCCAGTTAATATAGGTAGGTAGGTAGGTAAGATAGTGTCAGATAATCAAAGCATCCCAAGACTATGTGACATGAAGGGAAAGTATCTTAAATACTAATTATAGATTGGATATTCAGCTAGAAAGAGGCTTTAATTTATTTTTAAATGATAGTAATACTGCGATCCAAGAATTTCTAAAAAATAGGTAATGCTTTGTCGGGAAATCGAATCTACTCAAATATGAAAAAAATATAAAATATCCCATATTAGGGTTCTGAAGTCAACTAGGAACCCTTAAACTTCCGCCATGTCTGTCCGTCTGTCTGTCTGTCTGCCTGTCCGTCCGCGGCTAAAGGGCCCCATACACGGTACGATTCGTCTGTACGATCCGTCGCTTCAGTGCCCTTAGGTTTTCGGTTTCAAAATACGTCTCGATCGCGTTCGCGTTAAAATCTCAATTTGTATGAAAACACGAACATCGCAAACGTTCCGCTAGAGGCGCTGTTCGCGTTTCCATATAAATTGAGGTTTTAAACGCGAACGCGATCGAGACGTATTTTGTAACCGAAAACTTACACTAAGGGTACAGACCGATCGGAACGACGAATCGTTAAGGGCCCCAAATACGGTACGATCGATATGATGAAAATCGCGACGATTGATCGCATCAAAAATGACGCCCATACACGAAACGATTGGTCGTAACGATCGATCATTTACTTGTGTGAAACTGAAGGATAAAGACGTGTTCAAATAATTCAATACGTGCCCATTATTAGTGACAACATAAACTTTATTTTTAAATTACAGTTTGACTGTTAGATTAACCCCTCATTATAATTATTTAAGCAATAGTAACGAATTACCAATAGGTACGTAAAAAAATCCTTAATGGAACAAAAGTTCCGATGGAAAAAAGTTCCCATCTGGCAACGTTCCGGCGTCAGTGAGACAAAATCGAATCGTTGATCGTAAAGAGCCATACACTGTCGATTCATCGTTACGAATTCATGATTGCATGGGATTTTGTTGCGATTTCCGACATCGTCTTCGATTAAGTAAATCGTTAACGATCTTGACATACACTATTGATTCGTCGTTTCGATCGGTCCGAAGCGACGGATCGTACAGACGAATCGTACCATGTATGGGGCCCTTTAGTGTACCTATGTCAAGATCGTTAACGATTTACTTCATCGAAGACGATGTCTGAGATCGCAACAAAATCCCATGCAATCATAAATATCGTAACGATGAATCGACAGTGTTTGGCTCTATACGATCAATCGTCACGATTTTCATTAGATCGATCGTACAGAGATGTGTATGGGGCCGTTAGTACTAGAAAGCTGTAATTTGGCTAGAATATACATATAAGTCATGCCGACAGTGGTCAAAAAAATTTTTGTTTATTGTAACTACTTTTTTGTTCTTGACTTACCCTATAGTGTGGGGTATCGTTTGATAGGTTTTAAAACCATTGGGGGCTTGCCCAGACGATTTTTCGATTCAGTGATCTGTTTGCCAAATATTCAACATTAAAGTGCACATTTTTATCAATATCGGGCGTCCCCTTCTCCCCCCCTCTAAAATGTAAACTGTTGGGTGGTAAAAAAATAAAAAATTCAGGATGATAGTAAGGAGGTACCAATATCAAATTTACAAGGAAAATTATAACGGCTAAGATTGCTTGAGAATTATTAGTAGTGTAAGAGTATTAGCATCCTCAGGTATAAAACATACCTAAACTTGGAAGATTCCGTACACAATACGAAATCCATAGAAAAATATTACTTCATTTTTCGTAATGGCTACGGAACCCTGACTTGGGCGTGTACGACACGCTCTTGGCCGGTTTTTTTAATGATGTCAACAGAAAGAATGAAAAAAAAATCATCTTAAGTAACAAGCGTCACTAATAACAAAACAGCCAAGTATTTTTAAAATTTTTACAATGCACGTGCTCGGAAAGTGCCTCTTGACGTGGGTCAACATATCCATAGAAAATTAGTGATTCCTGCACGCATCCACAAGTGTGCCGTAAAGTTGTATGGATTTTACTTACCGCACTTGTGCGGTAAAGTAACTTTTTAAATTGCCAAATTATGTCCAAACTATTGTTAAAAAAATAAGTCTAAAGAGTCGTTATAGTTAGGCTTTGAACAAATAAGAAAACGTTTGATGCAACCAACTGAATATTTACTGATAAGATAATACAGATTAATCGCGACAGAAAGAGAACGTTAATTATTTTTTTCATGTAAACTCGTATTTTAATTCCGTCTAAAGTTATGAAAAAAAGGAAATAAATTCTTGAGTCCAATTCGGACCGTGCGACGTCAAGCGCGCGCACTCGAAAGTTAACCAATGAGCTTCCAGTACGCGCGCACGACGTAGCACGAACCAATCATGGTTACCCGTTCGCGCCTGTCATGAAACCCCGCCAAAGTAATGTCCATAAGTTCAGTCCGGTGAATTAATTTTTGATGAGTAAATTAAAATGAAGAGTTTAAATGATGAATTTATATCTGACTTTACGCCGCCTTACGTCCTTCACGAAGTACATATTGTCAGTGACAAACTCAACGCTGAACAAAATACGTGAACTATAATATACATAACAAAGTTAATAAACATCTTAAATTGATAGAATAATCTACTTCTACACACATGGATATTATAACATTACCGGTATGTCTTATTCTTATTTATTTGCTTTTATCTATTAGAATTAGTGAACCAATTTTGATTAATTTACAGTTCCAAAGCTAAAAAATCTCAGATTTACGGTAACTTTTTGTTAACAGCTGGTAGATTAGATACATAATACATATACTTGATGATAATTAACTATTACACGGATTTATTCACGGGTTGCACTGATATTTAGCATTATAGGAGCGTGCAGGAGATAAGGACTAGCCAATATAAGTGTGGAAAATGTCAAGCAAAAAGGGTTAATAATTAATCATAAAAAATCACGATACTAAAACAAAGTCTCCTTTACCTATCATTAGTAGCTGTAGCTGTTCTAATCTTCTGAGTCAATGATCGTTATGAAAGATGGTTTAATAAAGTGTATACGTTAAAGATTTTGGTTTGGCGTGCATATCGGTATGTATATCTACTGCCTGCTACTGTAGTAAAAGGAGTATGGCAAATAAATGATGTAGTCACTGCCTCGATTTTTTTCCTCGCTTAATGCATTGTAAAACGTTGTATGATATACGTGTCAAAAGTAGGAAATTCCCAACTCGTGCCGGCTCAAAACACTCGCTTCGCTCGTGTTTCAAGTTCTCCGCCACTCGTTGGGAATTGCCTACTTTCCGCACTTGTATCATAAATAACTATTGTCTGTCTGTTCCGGGAACCGACTTAGTGAAACTATCACTGGCGTGTAGCTGATCAATCCTATAGGGAGTAACATTGCCATTCCCCCTCCCGTACTTCTTCTCCCTCTGGCATGACCAATATAGATGAACTTTTTGTTAAGTGTATGTGGGCATTTTCAAAAAAAGTGTACAACCTTTAAATTTATGTCAGTTTTGTACGCCGAATGAATGAAAAAAAACGATTGCTCTTGATTCTAAGTAGGAAAAACCATATTTGTGCTAAAATTTTAAAAAAAGGAAAGGTACACTTTTTGTGAAATTGCCCATAAGTATAGCTATTTTATTTTTCGATCGGATATTTAAGGATATCTTTAGTTTTTATCAGAGTTAATGAATTACTGAAGCTTGGTGCAGAAAAAGATAAAATAAACTAGTTCAACACATTTACTTAAATTATTGATCTAACAAATTCACTTTATTTACAAATATCACTAAATACCTATATATTTGGTATGTCTACCTGTTGCTAGCACTTGATTTTTATCCTTGTTTCTTATTTCCACTTCCAGGAAGGCTATTTTCTTTCCCAGTTTTCTAGTGACTGCCTCTACTTCTATGTTATCACCCTCTCTAGCTGCACTGAAGTACCTAAGGAGAAAAAAACATGAAATATTGATTCAATTTTATTCAAAAGCTAATGCTTTTAGTCTCTGTTTTGCTTGCCAAAAATGTATGTCGGTGTAATAAACATCAATTCAAAATTTACCGAAAGCCCACGTACACAGATGCCGTGATACCAGCATACGCAATCACATAGATTGTTAACTGTACGTCTTTCTAGGGAACATCAGATAGCATTGTCGAATGGTTATACTAAATCAATGGTAAATAGTTTGGTTCAAAAGAAGCTGGCACGGATAGTGAATAGCATGCTTTACGCCGTGTTACCATCGCAGTCTTCTAACAAATATAGGTGTAGCATTTCATACGTTGGTCGTTTGTCTGATAGAATTTATGGTATTTTAAAATCCAACAATGTTAAGGTAGCCTTTAAGACTAACAACTCTTTGTACTCTAAACTTTGTAATCACAAAGAGAAGGTAGATAAAGGAACTAGATTGGGTGTATACTAGCTCACTTGTAATGACTGCAGTAAAGTATATTTTGGTCAGACAGGTCGCAGTTTAATGCTAGATTAAAGAGCATGTTTCGGCATATAGGAATGAACATCCTGATAAGTCGAATTTTGCCAAACATTTGTTGGAACTAAATCATTATTTATCGGACTCAGTATCGTATGAAGCGTTACCTTATTGTGGCAAGGGGTTTCGTCTCGATCTCGATGTTTTAGAGCGAAACAATAATTCGCCCATTGACTAAACGAACGAATTCAGATAGAGGCAAACTCAGAAGTAAACCAATTACGAAGTTGGCAAATTATAGTTATGACGAATTAAGAAAAAGGCGAATGTCGCTGACACCTTCCGGGATATTACTACAATATACATGCAAAAAATAAAAATAAAAGCCGGGCAAGTGCGAGTCGGACTTGCGCACCGAGGGTTCCGTACACATTTATAGGTATTTAAGTAAACGGGAATCGTGTCTTGAAGATATTTCTCGCTTTTTCCGAGTGATTTAATACATCCAGTATATGCAGAGCCCTACTCTTAAGCAAAATGTACGCAGTTTGGGGTCAGATTATATTGGTCATTGATATTTACAGACAGACATAAATAAATCAAGATTTTCAGACTTTTCTAGTTGGTTGTGTTATAATAGCTACCTTCATACCAAATTTCAAGATTCTGAGTTCAAGTACCCTGTAGGTTTTGATTCCCTTGAGAGTTTCGAAAATTTGCGGAATTTTGCAGCATAAACGGCTGCATCTTTTGATTGCATTGGCTTTGAAGTTTGATTTTTTCACAGCTCCAAGGGACAGTAGACCTCAGTATTTAACAAAAAATTCAGCTTGATACCTCCACTCCACGCGTTCCCGAGAAAAAGGGTCTTGACAGACAGACCGACAAAAATTGATTCTATAAGGGTTCCATTTTTTTCCTTTTGAGGTATGGGACCCTAAAAAGAAAGAAAGAGCTTACAAAAAAAGAATGGGGATAGTCAAAAATCTCATCATCTCATTCAATGAAAAACAGATCTGTGCAAAAGTGTCCTGTATCTAGACTCGAGATCTCGACTTTGTGATTTTGGAAATATTTTAAACATAGGGACATGTACTTAGAGTTTTCATTTTGTTGAAAAGTTTGTACTCCACAGATAGTTTTTTTTACAAATTCACACCTTATAAAGTGCTCTAGGACTCAAAATGTTAAGTACTTACGATACACTGAGATCAATTGAGACACCCCTAGTTTCAATTGTATCATTAGCAGTAAGAGCATAGGTGGAGATAGCATCCACAAGATGCGCTATAAAGCCTCCATGCAGCGTGCCTCGCTGGTTGAGGTGCTCTGGGCCCACTTGAAAACCTGTCAGCAACCTCCCGTTGCTGCATGATATAACTTTAACCTATAAAAATCGCCTAATTAAGACAATAGATTGACAGGAAGAGATCCTTTAAAGGGATAAGTTCGCCTTTGTACATACAGGGTGTCCCAGAAGTACCACGTCACAGTGACACCAGAGGTAGGCCAGCTCAAGAGGAACCTAACCAACCTAACATGACCCCAGTAAAAGTTGCACGGTTTTCGAGTTATTACCGAAATAAAGATTTTTGGGGATACTCCCCTTTGTCTTGACATTTTTAGTGCCAGCATCGACTTGGAAAGCTTTTGATAACAGTTTTTTATGTATATCGAATCGGGAATAGTTACTTCAGAAGTGTAGTGTGTTATTTTGTCAGTAACTACCGTAAAAAGCTGAAAAAAACTTAATTAATCTTGATTTAAGTTGTCTCAAAAAAATGAATTTCAACTTTAACCATCTGCCATGAAAAAAATTTATTAGAAACCAAAACAAATAAATAACGCCAATAAATTAGACATGTTATGCAGATTCAGAAATGGTATGACACATGTATCTTACTACAAGAACATTAGACATTCTTATCACTTTAGTGAAGCCCTATCGAACCAACTTAAAACTGGAACTCCGAAAGCAGTCCCTGCTAAGTGGTACAAAAATGCTGTGTATAGCGATAGCTCATCTATTATCTGATATAATTATTTTGCCAAATGCACGAAGGTTAAATATTAATATTTGTCTCCCTTTTCAAGGCTAGGACCGGATCCTAAAGAACCGGATATAACCTAACCAGAAAAAAGTTGGAAAATCGCCAACTTTGTCACTTCAAAGTTCAATATTTCAAAAGCGGCTGAAACGATTTTGATAGAATATGTCTTAGAACCATCGCTAGAAAACCTGCTTTCAAATAATAAAAAAAACGCATTCAAATCGGTTTACGCGTTTAAGAGCTACGGTACCACAGACAGACAGACAGACATAGCGGTCAACTTATAACACCCTTCTTTTTGCGTGGGTGGTTAAAAACAGGTTTATCTTTCATTCATTTATTGGAATAAATTTAGTTCACAATAAATGTTCAAATTGTCTCCCAGGGACTCTGATGCGCAAAAAACATCGTTTAATAAAATTTAGGCTCAATTTTCGTAAACTGACTTCCGATATGGTACGGGCCGCGTCGAATACTCGTTGCCGCAATCCTTCTTCAGAGCGTATTGGTTTCGCGTAAACTTTGTCTTTTAAACATCCCCAATAAAAAAAATCTAGTGGGTTTAGATCCGGGGAACGCGGTGGCCATAAAATTGGTCCCAATCGACCAATCCCCATCTCTCAGGGAATGTTTCGCTGAGGTGCTCACGGACTAGCCGAGCGTAATGTGCCGAGAAACCATCTTGTTGGTACCACATGGTTCGTGTCAGTGCCAACGGTACATCTTCTAATAAACCAGGCAGGTCGTTTTGCAAAAACTGTAAATAGTTTCTACCATTAAGAATAGGAGGCAACTCGACCGGTCCCACAATTTGTCCATTAAGAATTCCAGTCCACAAATTAATTTTGAATTGGTATTGGGACTGATCTTCTCGTTCTTCATGTGTCTGTGTTGGTATTCTGTCTGCCAGCTATGGACGTTGTGTAAATTGAAATATCCATCCCTTTTGCAAGCCGATTCTTCAGTCCACAATATTTCATTGAAATAAATCGGGTTTTAGAATATTTTTAATAGGCTTACGTTTGGCCTCAATCTCGCTTGATGGAAGGCGAAGATGAGGCCTAAGATGGTACATGTTTGTCTAGAAGGTGTCTGTTCACTTTGACCTTAAAGATGTCCAGATTATAGCGTTTATAGCGTTTTTAAACTTTCGTGATTTTCATTCATATTCATAATACCACCAACGGGACTTATCACGCTTACACACACGAGTAATATTTACCTCGACGTTTCGGCAACATTACAGTGGCCGTGGTCACGAGTAGACTGAAGTGTGGGGTGTCAAGTCTGCTAGCAGCGCGAGTCCTTCGAACTACCCTGTATTTTTGCAGTGTGGAGGAGGAGGAACTGAATGAACACACATTTCTAGTATAAACGTAGCTAACATAAGGTCGCGGGTGAGCAAAGTAGGTGATTGTTTCAGTTCATTAATATGAACCTCGGCAAAGTAACGCCTGATTCAATAAATCAGTAGGTAATGTAACATGTTTTTACTTAACAGTGACGGCTTGCGGCATCGTCAAAGTGATAAGAATGCCTAATGTTATTGCAGTAAGATACATGTGTCATACCATTTCTGAATCTGCATAACATGTCTAATTTATTGGCGTTATTTGTTTGTTTCGTTTCTAGTATTTTTTTTTCATGGCAGATGGTTAAAGTTGAAATTCTTATTTTTGAGACAACTTAAATCAAGATTAATAAAGTTTTTTTCAGCATTTTACGGTAGTTACTGACAAAATAACACACTGCACTTCTGAAGTAACTATTCACGATTCGATACACATAAAAAACTGTTATTAAGAGCTTTCCAAGTCGATGCTGGTACTAAAAATGTGAAGACAAAGGGGAGTATCCCCAAAAATCTTTATTTCGGTAATAACTCGAAAACCGTGCAACTTTTACTGGGGTCATGTTGGGTTGGTTAGGTTCCTCTTGGGCTGGCCTACCTCTGGTGTCACTGTGACGTGGTACTTCTGGGACACCCTGTATATCTCAATGTCTGTCAATTGTGTTTGTTACTGACAACATATACGAATTTAAGAAAAAACTAAATATTTTTTTGGCCGAAAAGGCGTACTACTACTACTACTCCATCAGGGAATTTTTAGAATATACTTAAATAGATATATATATATATATATATATATATATATATTTTGTTTTTAATATGTAATAATTATAAAAATAGTAAATAGGTTTAATATAAGGCAATATTTGTATGCCCTGGGGCACCACATAGTGAGACTCAAAAAACATAATTTAAGACCAATTAAATGTTACCTATGTTGGACAAATGAATAAATGATTATGATTACTTATTTTGTACAATAAAGAGTTTACATACATACATACATAATTACATAAAGAATAAAAAATATAAAATAACATAAAAGATAAAATAGCCATTGGACACCTGTTAACTGCTTGTGATAATAGTTTATCTCACAGACTCATCCAAATCATGGATTGGGTGACATTCTTTACCAGCTTTTCTTTGCCATAAATGAAATAAAGTAGTTCACTTAAAAAAAGAATTTAAAAAACCTGACTGCCAAAACTAAAAGGAAGAAAATAAGCCTAGTGGTCTAGAACTTTGTTAAGTAGCTAATTTAAAGTTCAACAGTCGGGACCCATTACTAAGAGTTTTTGAGCGTCATAATTTAAATGGGTCCAGACTATTGAACTTTAAATTAGCTACTTATCAGAGTTCTAGACCACTAGGCTTATTTTCTTCCTTTTAGTTTTGGCAGTCGGGTTCATTGATTTTTTTAATTTAATGTTTTATTTTACTTACACTTTTTTGATATTTATGTGAAAACGGTAGATTAAAAGTATTATAACTCATATATATTTAGATTGGGCTAATTATTAGCTTTTATTTGATACCCATATTGTTAAAATACAAAATGTATTTTTTGATTCCTCCGCCATAATTTTCTTTGCAGACTGCATATTGAAATATTATATAGCCTACGTCACTCCGACAGTTATGACGAATCCAATGATACCTCATATGTTAAAATCCGTCTAGCCGTTTAGGCTGCAGCGAGGACCAAAGAAAAGGACTTTACATACCCACATACATAGATACATACATACGCTCGAAAAACATAACCCTCCTTTGGGCAGTCGGGTCGGGTATTAAATCACATTTATACGAAAGTACTTTACTGTACTTTCACACCACTAGTTTTAATCCAAAGCAACTCAAGGAAAAATGCAGCCAAGAATGATCCATAATTATGATACGTCAGTAGCCTCGTACTCGTAATCCATAGGTACTCGGACATGTTTCTCGTTCGTAGTATGAAAATCTGATTTTATTAAGTATCAATAAATATCTGAGAAAAGTTAGTGTTTACCTTGCGAAGATTGTGATCAAAACATTTTGTTGTTGCTATGACTTTTGTAAAAAGCTCAGCAACCTGTGCTCCCTTATTCGAACTCATACTTTGTTAGGTAAGTAGTAACCTAGCGATAATTTTTAACACATTTCTAAATATAGGTTGATAATTTCTATAATCTAAATTCCAAAATAAATACAAAATTGTCAAAATTACATCACAAGTAACAATAGTAAAATGTCAACCAACTGTCTGTTATGTCAAATTGTCAATTGCAGCTGTTCTGTGTTCCAAATTTATCTTAAATCACAATCATCTACTGTAGCTTTGGTAAGATCATAATTATCATACGAGGTCATTACCAAAATAGAACACTTTAATTTTAGTTCAAGTTGTAACAAAAAGATGTTAATTAAAGTTTTACTCATACTAAGTAAAATCCACAGATCTACAGCTTGCTCATAAAGAGTACAAATTAAAAAGTGGCAGCACTGTCATCCCTTTCAAACCAGGGGGCAAAAAAAGGGAGAACACTACAGTGTTGCCACTTTTTAATTTCTACTCTTTATGGGCAAGCTGTAAGTGAGAAAAACAGAATCATATACATTTGTTGATTTTGGACAAACAAAAAACAGCAACATGACATCTTTGACATGGACAGTAGCGTTGGTGTTACCAGTTACCACCACTTGAAGAAATCATACTTCCTAGAATCCTATTTCTACTAATCCTTCTATTAATCCTACTTAATCTAATCCTACTTAATCCTACTAATATTATAAAATGTGAAAGTTTGCGAGGTAGTGAGTGAGTTTGTGAGTGAGTGAGTATGTTTGTTACTTCTTCACGCTGAAACGGCTGGACGGATTTAGATGAAATTTGGCAAAAAGTTAGTTTTTAATCTGGATTAAAACATAGGATACTTTTTATCCCAATATTCCCACGTGATAGGGATAAAATCTCTAAATAACAACCGCTGGATTTAGTCATGAAATTTGGTATGTAGATAGCTGGACGTCTGAAATAACACATTGGCTACTTTACATCCTGATATTCCCCCTGGATTGGAAATTCTACCGCTGGGTTTAGTCTTAAAATTTTGGACAGTTGTTCTTAAAACAACCTCAATGAAGACCACGATATAACATTTGGGAATTCCTGGAGAATATTGTTAAATCCCGGAATTTTAATTGTAACTACCTGATCGAATAGTAAAGGCGTGCGAAGCCGCGGGTACACTCTAGTCTAATAATAAATATAAAGGCTGACCAGGAATATAAAAAAACCTGACGCAAGGGCAGCCCTTCTACGTTTTATTGCAACATTCTTTACACTTGCTATACTTGCTCTTCGGCATTTTAACGCACAAAACACAAAATAACACTTTAAAATACCATGCGCAAACGTTAACTTTGACAGCAATAGACAGATGAAATTTGAATTTAGTGTTATACCAGTGCAAGAATTTAGTTCTATTGATTTTCCGCAACATGGCGAGGTTTTTATAATTCTGGTCAGCCTTACAACCTGATTATTAACCCCCGACGCAAAAAGAGGGGTGTTATAAGTTTGACCGCTATGTGTGTCTGTCTGTGGCACCGTAGCTCTTACACGGGTGAACCGATTTGAATGCGGTTTTTTTATTTGAAAGCAGGTTTTCTAGCGATGGTTCTTGGACATGTTTTATCAAAATCGGTTCCGCCGTTTCAATATTCTCAGCTCTTTTGTTCGTTGCGCTAGGAATCATTCACGCATAATGGGTATTTTATTTACTTTACTTTCAAACTTTAATTCTCGGCTTGATGCTGCAGCCAGAATATCCAAAACACTACTTAGTAGGTTGTACACTCTTAATAAAACCATAGCAGATATATCGTGTTTGGATTCGTTTCGATCAGTATTTAATTCTACATACAATGCAATGTTGGCAACAGGATGAGCTGATGCTGTAGCCAGGATATCCAGTACACCAGTACACTCTTGAAAAAATAATAGCACATATGTCGTGTTTGATTCTTTTTTTGATGAGTATTTGATTCTAGGTACATACAATCATACAATGCAATGGTGGCAACACGACGAGCTGATGCTGTAGCCAGGATATCCAGTACACCAGTACACTCTTGAAAAAATAATTGCACATATGTCGTGTTTGATTCTTTTTTTGATCAGTATTTGATTCTAGGTACATACAATCATACAATGCAATGGTGGCAACACGATGAGCTGATGCCGCAGCCAGGATATCGAACATACTAGTACACTTTTATAAAAATAATATACTTAACAGTTTAAAAAACACGAAATAAAAAAACTAAAGTTTAAAATTTTAAAAACCCCGGACAAAAAAACGCTAGCAAAAATAAAAAAAACGCCCGAAAATAAAACGCTGCCAAACGAGACAAATAAAAAGTAAAAAATAATTATGCACTACCTAGCTGTTGCCCGCGACTTCATCTGCGAAGAATTCATGTATCCCTATCCCGCGGGGACTAATGCTGATAGGAAGTAATATTGTTTTACCTAAGCGTCGTCGGTGTCGGGGGACCGCTAAGGTTAACATAAAACTAAAGTACATATATGTTGTATTTTTTAATATTGTTATGTTTTATTTTTATGATTTCTTTCTATACAGTAAGAGTACACATAATATCAAGTCATACATTATTATGTTTATTCCTAGTCGACAATAATAAAATTATTTAATTACAGATTATAAATTTTGCTATCTGCCCCCGTAAACTGTAGGCATAATAGTGCCACGAGAGTTGAAATGAATGACTACAAAAAAAGCTACAAAAAGAACTGATTGCACAAAAATGAATGAAATGAATGAGTAAATGTCAAAATCCTGCTGTCATCACATGTTGTCACGACATGTTGTATTGTAGCTGTACTTAGCTGTGTGCTGTAGGCACTACCTATTACTTCACTCCTGTTATTTTTGAATAGCAATCAATTTTGTTCTCATTACACGGTACTGCTTTAATTATTTCAATACGTAAGCACGCAAAATGAAGAAAATTAAGAAAGAAATGGTGGCATAGTGGTTTGACCTATCGCCTCTCAAGCTGAGGGTCGTGGATTCAAACCCCGGCTCGCACCTCTGAGTTTTTCGAAATTCATGTGCGGAATTACATTTGAAATTTACCACGAGCTTTGCGGTGAAGGAAAACATCGTGAGGAAACCTGCACAAACCTGCGAAGCAATTCAATGGTGTGTGCGAAGTTCCCAATCCGCACTGGGCCCGCGTGGCAACTATGGCCCAAGCCCTCTTGTTCTGAGAGGAGGCCTGTGCCCAGCAGTGGGACGTTTATAGGCTGGGATGATGAACCGTAAAAGTAAAGTAGCAGTAATAAATATCTAATTTAGAGGATTTTTAAATACAAATTCCTGAAAATGATTTTTCCTGTTTTTTTTTAATCTTTGCGTAACCCTATCTTCACTATAAATATCTTCGGGTATGGTTTTTTGCTCTTGTCAAAGTTAGCTGTTCAAACTTGTGGCGGCCATTTTGTGACTTAGCAGGGAGATAAAGGAGGGTCTACGGTCCTCTAACTTTAGCAGAGCCTTGATCGACTGATTAGCGCTAACAGACGTTTATGAATCATGTTTTTTAGCATCGGGACTTCAAGGAGCCTTCAAGGAGGCTCTAACTTTTTATGAATAAAGCTGTAAATGTTAATCCAAAGCAAGGATAACACATTATTGAAAACCGCATCCTTCTACGTTGAGTGATTTCTGAGATTAGCGTGTGCAACGCACAGGCAAACATACAAAAAGACAATAATTCTAAAAATCATTGTTTTGGGTTCTATTGCGATAATATAGGCCCCTAGTAGTAGGTCATGTTGACATCTAATACATTTGTCAAAGAAATCACGAGGAAATCATAGCGAAATTGATTATGAAAAGGTTCCACCTTGGTACGTGATTCAATTTCCTTGACTGTGCCTATTGTATTTAGTTTGAACCAAAATGATTGCTACCCTATAATACGGTTACAAACTTCAAAATTCTCAAAATAAAGTATAGATAAAGCTCTTACAAATTACGATGCATATTTACTTAATTAATAACTCATGAAATGGATGCAAGGTGACCATGCAGCAAGCTAATATTATTTTTCAACCTGTTTTAATTACGTAGGTAATTCTCAATTATGCTCTAATTAGGGGCAACAACACACGTGTAGTAAACTTCATTTTGCCACGGTAGTAAAGCGATGTGGTTCCTGTATAGTGTACCTATAGTATACAGTGTATACGAATATTAATTCGCCATGCAGTACGTAGGTATCATAAAGTAAAGTAAGAGCAACCGAAAGCGCACTTGCTCTCGTTGAGTTATTTTCGGAGCAGTTCCGGGACGGAGTTTGCGCAAGCACAAAACATGTTTGCCATTTACGTGACCACTTTATCCATAACAAGTGTATAATGCCTGCCCACTGGCATAGTGCCACTGGTATAATTTCCGAAGAGATTTGGCCCTATACTACGAAGTGCAAAATTCGAACTTCGAATCTTGCCGTCCCGCTGACGCTTATATTTAATACGAGAGTGAGAGGGACGGTGCGACACGAACTTCGATTTTCGAATTTCGTAGTAGCCCCCTTAGTGTCAGATCGAAGATTAATAGAAGAGACTGAAAAATGTCCTTATTATTATTATTCCCCTTGATGGCGGCCTAAGGCTTGGGCCAATGTCTGATACAAATCTGATAAACGTCCTAAGTATTGTCATTCTTTAATTTGACGCTGACGTTCTACGAGTACGTTTAATTTGAAATTGATAACGTACTGACATTGGCCCAAGCCTTAAGGCCGCCATTGAGGGAATAATAATAATAATAAATTGATGGCGTGCTTTTCAGTGAAAATAAAATTGTGACAACAATTGCTTGCGGTGGTGACACAATTGATATGTAAGTATTATGGTGTGAGTGAATTTCCCTATAAAGTAGTCTGGATCCCGAGGAAAAATAACCCTGTTATAATTAAGCCCTTTCATCGGTATGGACGCTTAGCAGATGAGATGGTAGCAATCTAGTGCGACTCTTGTATGCAATTTCATCCCGAGGATCCCGTAATTACTAAATTTTCTGCAGATCATCAGCGTCATCATCAGCAGGAAGACGTTCACTGCTGAGCAAAGGCCTCCCCACAATGAACGACAACTCGCCATTTTCTTGCATCCACCGGTTGCCCGCGATTGGCAAAATACGGCAGCTAACCGACGTGGCGACAGCACGGTTGGTGTATTTTGCTTACTTTAATAGCATTATTTCGTACGGCCTTATTTTATGGGGATCTGCTGCAGACATTGAGTAAATTTTTATCTTACAAAAGAGAGCAATTAGAGCAATTTATAATCTCTTATATCTTCTTACATAATATATCTTTAAGATCTTTTTTTAAGGAAACCGGTATCCTAACCCTGCCGTCGCTTTATGTTTTTGAAATAATCATGGAAGAACGTATGTAATTTTCCCACTAACGTCGATAAGCCAAAGGCTACTAGAAACACAGGGAAGCTTAAAGTTCCATCATACAGACTGGCTAAAACCAAAAAGTCGTTTCTGGGTAATTGCATACGTTTTTATAATAAAATTCCAAAAAATATTACAAATGAAACGGATACAAAATTCAGATCTATTGTCAAGAAGACATTAATATCTAAGGCGTATTATAAATTTATATCATCATAGACAGGAATATTTGGATAAAAATTCCGATCCGCATTAGCGATACCTTCATATAGCGAACCTACTGTGTTAAAAAATATACTTGTGATGTATAGATGTCATTTAGTAAAATTGAAAATCTGCTTAAAAAAATATACTTCGTTGAGTTTCTGCCCGGATTCTTCTCAACAAAGGTTTTTCCGAATCGGTGGTAGATTTTTTTGAAATTCATAAGTGCATGTATGTTATAGTTATTGAATAAAGATATTTTGACTTTGACTTTGACTTTGATTCTCACGATTTCGTCAGTCCACCTAGTCTAGTGTAAGGCCTGCCAACGCTTCGCCATCCGGTCTGCATATTAACTTGGCAAAATGAAAAGTTTAAATCATGAAGACTGTATGACTTTACAGTTTTGATTAAGACTTGCTTATTTAGATAAAAAACAATGAGGGCTATCGTTTTTTGTCTCACTAGATGGCGCACTGTTGCGTGAGGTTTTTAAGTATGGCTTTCAAAGTCTGTTATTACGGGCGTGAAACAAAGTAGATTAAAATCATATTTAATACCTACACCTTAAAACCATAAAAACCACCACACCATACCATACAAAACCATAAAAATATCGAGCATGCCACAGTGTTGCATAGTCCCCGTTTTGTTCGGAAAAAAGGGAGGACAAAGGTTTCCGAAAGACAAAACTGTCTCAAAACACAGACATTCATTGCCTCGGAACGCATATTTGCCATAATTAATTTCAGAAGTTGCAAAATATTCACAAAATTATTCTAATTATAAATGAACCCGCGTAGCTCACCCAAAACAATGAGATTTGACATTTCGGAGACCTCACGCTACACTAGCGCCTCTAGTGTCGAATTCATACGCGATAGCCCTCATTAGTCTAACCATGGTCATACGGACCTCACGTGTCTCAATTGTTCTGATCAAATTTAGGATAGGTAGTTAATCATAAATTAAATCGTAAACTCAAAGTACTTACCTATGGATATCCTTCAGTAAAAAGATAAGTCTAAATAAAATTAAGTAAAAACATTATATATTGTCTAGCATTAAGAGTGTATCTAAATACCTACCTATCACGTGAAAATTTTTTGTCTATACTTTGTTCCTACGGCAGGCGAAAAAAATCGGCCAAGAGCGTGTCGGACACGCCCGAAATAGGGTTCCTTAGCCATTACGAAAAAATAAGTAATATTTTTCTAAGGATTTCGTATTTTATGCGGAATATTCCAAGTTTAGGTATATTTTATACCTTAAGCTGCTATTTACTCTTAAATTACTAATAATTCTCAAGAAAACTTAACCGTTATAGTTTTCCTCGTAAGTTTGATATACTTAGGATGGTAATCCTGATTTTTTTTTTTCAATTTCAATTTTTTCCACCCACCGGTTTAGATTTTAGAGGAGGGGGAGGGCGGGACGCTCGATTTTAACGAAAATTCGCACTTTAAAGTTGAATATTTTGCAAACATATTTAAGGTTCCGTTTTTGCCATTTCGGCATTTTGGCTAAAAACGGACAATGACCGAAGGAATTATGTTAGCGGCGAAACAAAACGATGCGTATCGCTTTCCATACACTTCTGTGCCCTTAGTGTAAGTTTTCGGTTACAAAATACGTCTCGATCGCGTTCGCGTTATAACCTCATTTTGTTTGGAAACACGAACATCGCAAACGTTCCGCTAGAGGCGCTGTTCGTGTTTCCATATAATTTGTGATTTTAACGCGAACGCGATCGAGACGTATTTTGTAACCGAAAACTTACACTAAGGGCACTGTATCGTTTCGCGTAGTGCGCGCGCTTCATGGTACGGGTCGGTCGAGCTTTAGGGATAAACAACCTGTTTTGTCAGGTTTAGTATGACGACCAGCGGATTTGGATGAAATTAGATATCTGGACGCCTGGAATAATACATAGGCTACCTTTTATCCCGATATTTCTACGGGATCGAAATAAAATCTTAATTTTTTTTACCTTGAATTGGCTTAGAGTAGGTAGGTAGGTAATACTAAAGAGGTCGAAGCGTGGGAAAAGCGATAATAATTGTTTTCGAGGATCGAAAAATAGTTACTTCAGTGGTATACTAACAGTTGTTTGCCACTTGTCATGAAAAAAGTTCGAGAGAAACAAACACGCTGTAGGATCCTCCTTCACCTCGACAACGCTTTGTCGTACACCTCCAGGCGAACGATGGACTATTTGGCGACGTCACCCGCCGTATAGCCCCGACCTTACCATTCTTAAATATTACCGAAAATAGAAGAAAAACTTCGAGAGAAACGTTTTATGGATGCCGAGGAAGCAGTGGCTGCGTTTCAAAAAGCTGTCGAAGAAACAGTCCTTAAGGACTAGTGGGCGAAGTATATACGTTTCTAATGGTTTTTTTCGGATTTAGCGATGTATTTGACGTGAATTTGGACACTGTCTTGAACAGAGAAAATAAAACTAATAACCTGCTAGGTTGCTCAGTTTTTGAATTTCTAAGAACTATTAGTTTGACCCTCATAACGAAAACGAAAAACAGGAATCTCGATGTCATGAAAGTTGATTTTATCTTAAATGTTTATTTTATATAATAACTTGCTGTTATTTGTAATAAATAAAATTTAAATTATATTTTATTCATGCACATTGATAATTTTTGAATTTCACCAAAAAAGGTTGGTGATCACTATAGTAAGCACTAAACGTCAATATTCGCCTGCCGTAGGAACAAACAAAGTATATGTTATATTTTCAAATTGTAGATTCAGAAAGTTTCGGTGTTAAATTGGACCTACTTGCGTATCAAATTCGAAGAGTCGTGTTATTATAGTTACTGAGATAGCGTCATTCGGAATCGAATATATATATCCAGTTTTTTCCCGTTTCCGTGGGAATTTCCAAAAGTTCTTCCTTAGTGGATGCCTACATTGTATAAGTTACGTACCTATCTATATGTGCAAAATTTCAAGTCTCTACGTCCAGTTCCAGGTGGTTTGGGCTGTGCGTTGATTTAATCAACTGTCATTCAGTCAGTTTAGAATATTATATAATAAATATATAGAAGATTTTACAGCAAAAGCCTACACATTACCCCCATAAAAATATGATTACCTACAGCTGTAATTATATTTACAGCTACACGTCCGTGTTTGGGTTACAGAAATGCACATATTTTGTAATGTGCGTTTTATGAGCTTCAATATGTAATTATAACAGGTACCCTACCTACGTACCTGGAAACCGAGATATCACATTTGTTCGTATTTATATCATTAATTACCCTTTACTCCCATCTTCGCAAGCGTAAACCATTAGGCCTAGCTAGCAATTGAATTGACATTCCAGGATTTCAGATTTTTTTCTGTAGGAATCCCCAAAAATTAAGCAAAAATTAAAACGTAAAAAATAGACGCCAAATTGCATGTCTCCTAGCCTAGCTAGCGGTTGTAATTTACGGGCACGGTTACTTTAGAAAAAAATATAATAGTCGTTGTTTTCTTAAAAAAACATATTTTTCCCGCTACTTAGGTACTTATTTTTTTTCCGTAACGTAAGAATCTTCTACGAAGTATTAGTAATCTTTAAAAAGATTGATCGTTGAAGTAATTTTCAAGCCTTGGCATAAGTAAGGAAAATAGGGATACATTTTTATATTATGTAGACTACCGACTCCACAAATGGGTGACTTGATTTGTAAAAGACTTGTGATGAGAATATTCAGCTATCTGTCCTTGTCCTTATTTGGCGGTGGTGCCACCAAATTCGACTGCTAATTATGTCACGTCTGCGGTGTGAGTGACACTCAACATATTGCCTGGATTGGGTCATTGGGTATTCCCTGTTACGTAATGATTGTCGAACGAACGCAACGTGGCAGCCGTCCGTTACAAGACTGTACCACTACTACTTGTACTACTTATTACTTATTCTGTGCCACTACCATAATTTTACAGTGACCGTACCTACTCGATAGCGACGGCGTAAATTATTTGCAGAGGCGCTGTACAAATTCTCCATACAAAATAATTTACGCCGCCGCTATCGAGTACGGCCACTGTAAACTCATGGTAGTGGTACTGATTTTGACACAACTCTTTGATTTTAGCATCACGCGATGAGTTGCTATAGGTACGCGCCGTCAGATCAGGAGTTCCCAAACTTCAAATCACTTTTTGTTTTATTATAGCTCCGAATGCCAGCGGTCATATTTTTTGATAGAACAGTAAAGAGTAAGTAGGTATTAACGAGCAAAAGGAAATTATTTATTTTTAACGAAATTTGAAAATCCACAAATAATTTAATATGTTTTACTTATTTTATTTATAACTATAACTAACAACTCCTTAAACAAATATTTACCTACTTGACTTATATAAAAAACAATTACTAAACTAAAACTATATATAAACTAAAATAAAATTAGGTACAAGGTTAAAATGGCAGTTGGCCATATCAGATAGGATAAAGTGAAAATGTTTATAAGATATTGAATAAGAATGAATCTCCGGATATGTCGAAGTCGCGTTCGTGGGCCGTTTAAGTGCTCGTAGAATCTTTAAAGAGCTATTATGCGATGAATGAGTAAAAGCGATCTGATATTTACAAGACAAAACGCGAAAAAAAATACCTATATACACGTACAGCAAAAACAATTGTGTAAACAAGGCATTTTTTCACGATTACTCCGTAGTTACTTACATTTGAACGCCAATCCCGATCATATTCACATCTCAATTGAGCTCAGCACCGTTTTTAACAATCTTTTATCATTAAATAATCGTGTAATATGTTTTTAATAGAATTAAATGGAAGACGAAAATCCGTTATATTTGCAAATTGACATGATAATTTTTTCTCACCGAAGTTGGTCTATGGTCGGTCTTAGTCTCTGGAAATTAGTGCTGTACCAACAAATTAATTATTTGACTGAACCAACCTTACCTACCGATAATTATGGCTGGCTCTGCAAATTAATTTATTCGTAGATATTAATTTTGTGTTAAGTTACACTATTTAATGAAGGTTATAAAGGTTTCTAATCCTATCCTACTATCCTACTAATCCTACTAATATTATAAATGTGAAAGTTTGTGAGTGAGTGAGTGAATATGTTCGTTACTTCTTCACGCTGAAACGGCTGGACGGATTTGGATGAAATTTGGCGAAAAGTTAGATAACATAGGATACTTTTTATCCCGATTTCCCATGGGATAGGGATAATCTTGAAATAACACCGCTCAGCTTTGTCATGAAAATTGGTATATAGATAGTTTGACATCTGGAATAAAACATAGCCTACTTTTTATTTCGATATTCCCACGAGATAGGGATAAAATTTCGAACTAATAACCGCTGGCTGGGCTTAGAGTCATGAAATTTTACCATGATTGTTTTAATGTAATGTCAATGAAACAACGATTTAATTTTCGGAATTCCCACGGCAATTTTTAAAAATCCCGGTATTTCAGCTGTTGGACCTAATGATTTACGTGTGCGAAGCCGTGGGGTAAACACTAGTTGGACGATAAAAGAGTATTATAGTAGAAATTATGTAGATTTCTTATTTACAGTACTTATCATATTTACTGTGGAGTCCATTGTTGGACCAAACAATCATTTTGAATCACTTCCCTGTGTCTACTCTCATTTCCCTGTCTTATGTAAATTTAAAAATGCCTCTTTTATTATCGAAAATACAAACTGAGACATGGATGCACAGAAAAACCAGAAAAGAGACCAGCGCTGGGAATCGAACCTAGGTCCTCAGCAATCCGTACTGCGTACTATAACCCCTACACCACCGTTGGACAGGAGTCAAGATACAAATTTCTCCTATGCGCACATATCTCAGGTTGCCTTTTCTCTACTACGCTACTTAAGCAGCAAAAAAATTCTAATTAATCCATATTTTAACTGACCCTTTCAATCTAAAATACTCCATCATAAACCTTGGGAAAATATACGTCAAAAAATATAAGTGGATATACATGTTTCACCATTTTAAAATTCTACCCTTAAAGGGGTATAAAGGGGAGTGTAAGTTTGTATGGAAAAAACGTTAGGTATATATATTTGAAGATATACCTAATTCTAAAAACTTCGTGAAAATGCTATTAAACATTTTAAGTTAAAAGGGACATGGAAAACATTGTGAATGACTCTTGAACAGGACTAAGAGAATACGTGATTCGCCATTTTTAAAATTAACTTAGGGAAAACATAAATAATGAAATATGAGTAAATTCAAAATAATTATTTACTGCTGATTGAAGTATCTTAAAGAGCTTTCACATCACTAGAGCCAACGTCAGTCAGTCAGTCAGCCAGTCGTCAGTCAAGTGTCAATGTCAGTCACCACATTTGTTTTTACACAATTGATTTTTTCCATTGAATAGTAACCATATATACACGTACCAGCAAAAACAATTCAGTAAATCCGGACCGGGGGATCGATTTTGAATTCACATCTCTGTCAAAATATATCGGGGGATATGATAAAATGTTTCGAATAACATACTCGTATTTCCACTAAAATAATGTTCAATCCGTGGTTCAATGAGTTAAAAAATATTTGTAATTTTCGGTAGTCCGTTACAGTGGCAACTCTTAGAACCAAGAAGGTGATTACAGCACAAATTTTCTCTAATTATTAATTATCATATACCTAATTTCTTCACACATGTATGTAATTCAACAATTTAATGCCTCTGCACAACCACTTTACTCACGGAAGGCGGCTTAGGAAGAATGCTTAGATTTCTACAATAAATTTAAACAATAAATTTAAACCCAGTTAGTTACCTACATTAAATTGTCGCCAGTAAAAATAAGTAGGTATATATCCATACTTAAATTTAATGTTTGCTTCCAATTGGGTAACCCGTCCCTTTCATTACGACACATATAGGTACAATGGTCACGCATGCGCACGGAACAAAGCAGGAGTAAAGTTCTGTAACACCGCGTGGGACGTGACGACTGTCATGTCTTACCATGCTACTCACTTCTCATTCATGACAATCACATCTATCGTAATAGCATGGTAATAGCTACTAAAATACACATTCAACTGTCCAAGAGCAAAGTGAGCCGTTAGGATGCCCTAAAGACTATAATCGACGTAATAATGGGTTTTATCACGCACTCAACACGTTTAAACATTACTTTAACGTAACTGTGTCGCTTACACGACATACATACCTATAAACATATTAGTTTTTATGTAATCTAGTTTTGAGACACTTGTTTTGTAGCCGGTTTTAATTCGAGCTTTTGATGATTACTACTAATTATGTAAGAAGCAATAATAGTGTAGGTAACTTGAACTTATCGTGGTAACTTTCCGCTTATACTGCATTATGTATACTTAGGTAAGTAAAGGATAGTTCATGTTTATAGGATAGCCGGAACTTTAGGTACTTCTTGGAATCAGCACCCGAGCATCGTATAACCCTTGCCCCCAAGATAACCGGGTGACCGTGGGGGTCGGTTATACAAAGTGTCGTGGTCTTGTAAATAGTGCAACTACTCAAGCGTTTCCTTATCAATATGCGGATAATGTACACACGAATCTAAAAGAAAAACCCAAACAGATCTATCTACTCATATTCTACTTAATACTGTAAGCAACAACTATGCATGTAAGTGCCAGAATCAGCTCAATTTGGTTGAGCTCTGTAAACCACTGACCCGTGTCTCGTTTTATTTTTATTATTAAACTTTATTGCTCTTTTATTTCACGTCTCATCTACTGGCAGTGTGGCTGTCGAGTCGTTGTCGGCGTCCACTTATCTTTGTTACGTACCTACACCCATCAAGCGTTCACGCTTTTAGAATCGATCTCGGTCAACAAACAAGCCGTGTTATTAATAAACGGTCGTAGTTCACACTATTTATCAGACAAAAGACAATGAGAACGGTCAAAACAACGCTGTTTTGTTTTCGTTAAGTTACATAACAGTTCGGTAAACTGTAGTATCTACTTATAGGTGTGTAGGTACTGTGCCGCGCACAGTGTAGGCGATCTGAGAAAGTCATTCGACCCGTCGTGGAGGAACCGCTTCCGCGATCAGCCGGTGGAGCGCCTATTCGTAGACATGCCGCTTCCTGCACCGCACTTCCTGGAAAACGGCGGCAACTCGTCACATTAACATTAACAACATACTACCATTAACAATCCAACTCCAGCTATAAGTATTTTATGGTTACTGGTGTATGCCACGATGTTATGGTTACTGGTGTACGCACGATGTTTTGACCGAATACCGACGCGTGACAGATCGCCAAGGTTTCACCTGCACTGAAGTAGGTCAGCTTATCAATTATGATGCCCGCTTTTCTGTCACAGGCGGTAGTCTGATATCTGAGTGAAATAAGTTTCTGTTCTATTTATTTTTTTGTTTTCGCCTTTGATTTGTCTACGGTTTCATTGTAGGTGACCGAAAAATTTACTACTTACCAAACTTTCCGTAATTTCACTCTTGTGTGGCCCGGCTGAAGACCAGTGCTGGTTTTCAACCAGCGATATGCTGAGCCGGACCTTTTATAGCGACAACACTTATTATTATTTTTTCTAACCTGTGTAATATGTCACTGCTGTTATAAATAAATTATTTTCCTTTTCTTTGAAACTGAAGTTGATAAGTACAGCTATCTATATATATATACTAGATTCTTTAACATGAGACCTCCATGTGTTTAAATTTATCAAAAAGGCTGAAAAATCGCCAATTTTGCTAAAATAGACGCAATTAATCTACAGGGTCTCCCAGAAGTACCACGTCACAGTGACACCAGAGGTAGGCCAGCCCAAGAGGAACCTAACCAACAACATGACCCCAGTAAAAGTTGCACGGTTTTTCGAGTTATTACCGAAATAAAGATTTTTGGGGATACTCCCCTTGTCTTCACATTTTAGTACCAGCATCGACTTGGAAAGCTCTTAATAACAGTTTTTTATGTGTATCGAATCGTGAATAGTTACTTCAGAAGTGCAGTGTGTTATTTTGTCAGTAACTACCGTAAAATGCTGAAAAAAACTTTATTAATCTTGATTTAAGTTGTCTCAAAAATAAGAATTTCAACTTTAACCATCTGCCATGAAAAAAAATTACTAGAACGAAACAAACAAATAACGCCAATAAATTAGACATGTTATGCAGATTCAGAAATGGTGACACATGTATCTTACTGCAATAACATTAGGCATTCTTATCACTTGCTGATGCCGCAAGCCGTCACTGTTAAGTAAAAACATGTTACATTACCTACTAATTTATTGAATCAGGCGTTACTTTGCCGAGGTTCATATTAATGAACTGAAACAATCACCTACTTTGCTCACCCGCGACCTTATGTTAGCTACGTTTATACTAGAAATGTGTGTTCATTCAGTTCCTCCTCCTCCACACTGCAAAAAACAGGGTAGTTCGAAGGACTCGCGCTGCTAGCAGACTTGACACCCCACACTTCAGTCTACTCGTGACCACGGCCACTGTAATGTTGCCGAAACGTCGAGGTAAATATTACTCGTGTGTGTAAGCGTGATAAGTCCCGTTGGTGGTATTATGAATATGAATGAAAATCACGAAAGTTTAAAACGCTATAAACGCTATAATCTGGACATCTTTAAGGTCAAAGTGAACAGACACCTTCTAGACAAACATGTACCATCTTAGGCCTCATCTTCGCCTTCCATCAAGCGAGATTGAGGCCAAACGTAAGCCTATTAAAAATATTCTAAAACCCGATTTATTTCAATGAAAATTGTGGACTGAAGAATCGGCTTGCAAAAGGGATGGATATTTCAATTTACACAACGTCCATAGCTGGCAGACAGAAAACCAACACAGACACATGAAGAACGAGAAGATCAGTCCCAATACCAATTCAAAATTAATTTGTGGACTGGAATTCTTAATGGACAAATGTGGGACCGGTCGAGTTGCCTCCTATTCTTAATGGTAGAAACTATTTACAGTTTTTGCAAAACGACCTGCCTGGTTTATTAGAAGATGTACCGTTGGCACTGACACGAACCATGTGGTACCAACAAGATGGTTTTCTCGGCACATTACGCTCGGCTAGTCCGTGAGCACCTCAGCGAAACATTCCCTGAGAGATGGATTGGTCGATTGGGACCAATTTATGGCCACCGCGTTCCCCGGATCTAAACCCACTAGATTTTTTTTATTGGGGATGTTTAAAAGACAAAGTTTACGCGAAACCAATACGCTCTGAAGAAGGATTGCGGCAACGAGTATTCGACGCGGCCCGTACCATATCGGAAGTCAGTTTACGAAAATTGAGCCTAAAATTTATTAAACGATGTTTTTTGCGCATCAGAGTCCCTGGAGACAATTTGAACATTTATTGTGAACTAAATTATTCCAATAAATGAATGAAAGATAAACCTGTTTTTAACCACCCACGCAAAAAGAAGGGTGTTATAAGTTGACCGCTATGTCTGTCTGTCTGTCTGTGGTACCGTAGCTCTTAAACGCGTAAACCGATTTGAATGCGTTTTTTTTATTATTGAAAGCAGGTTTTCTAGCGATGGTTCTAAGACATATTCTATCAAAATCGTTTCAGCGCTTTTGAAATATTGAACTTTGAAGTGACAAAGTTGGCGATTTTCCAACTTTTTCTGGTTAGGTTATATCCGGTTCTTTAGGATCCGGTCCTAGCCTTGAAAAGGGAGACAAATATTAATATTTAACCTTCGTGCATTTGGCAAAATAATTGTATCAGATAATAGATGAGCTATCGCTATACACAGCATTTTTGTACCACTTAGCAGGGACTGCTTTCGGAGTTCCAGTTTTAAGTTGGTTCGATAGGGCTTCGCTAAAGTGATAAGAATGTCTAATGTTCTTGGAGTAAGATACATGTGTCATACCATTTTCTGAATCTGCATAACATGTCTAATTTATTGGCGTTATTTATTTGTTGGTTTCTAATAAATTTTTTTCATGGCAGATGGTTAAAGTTGAAATTCATTTTTTTGAGACAACTTAAATCAAGATTAATTAAGTTTTTTTCAGCTTTTTACGGGAGTTACTGACAAAATAACACACTACACTTCTGAAGTAACTATTCCCGATTCGATATACATAAAAAACTGTTATCAAAAGCTTTCCAAGTCGATGCTGGCACTAAAAATGTCAAGACAAAGGGGAGTATCCCCAAAAATCTTTATTTCGGTAATAACTCGAAAACCGTGCAACTTTTACTGGGGTCATGTTAGGTTGGTTAGGTTCCTCTTGAGCTGGCCTACCTCTGGTGTCACTGTGACGTGGTACTTCTGGGACACCCTGTATATTAATAATTTCGTACCGATCTACGGTAGACTCGAACGAAATGCACATCAAATTGAAGAGCGTAAAAAATTAGTCAATACGAGTCGACAATAAAAAATGGAATAAATTACTAAGTACATATAATGGCGTTGCGAAGTAAACATGTCAATGTGGCGTTGGTGTCACGTCATCACGCGTCACGGGTGGCACAAATTCGTATTTTGTTATGACCTCTTAGGTCTAATTT
This sequence comes from Choristoneura fumiferana, assembly GCF_025370935.1. Lineage (NCBI taxonomy): Eukaryota > Metazoa > Arthropoda > Insecta > Lepidoptera > Tortricidae > Choristoneura > Choristoneura fumiferana. Next base: position 35,380,989 of record NC_133472.1, read on the forward strand.
CTTTGGTTATGAGACAGAAAATCATAGTTATTTGGTTTAATAAGATTAAGAGAAATATCTACTGGTGAAATACCGATACATAGGTTAGCTGTGAAAGTATTTGTAGTAATATTAAGGCTGGGAATGTACGTCAGATTTTTCGATAAATACGATAGTCTTTAGAGCAACAAAAAATTTTTTTTACAATCTGATATCATTATGAGTCTACATTTTACCCGAGCGAAGCCGGGTTTTCACCTAGTACTTACTTAATTTATCATGAAAAACAAGAGTACCTACCGTACATAATTAGGTATTGTCAAACCATCTGAATCGTGTCTTAAATAAGAAAATTTTCACATGAAATTTCATTCTGCCATGTAAGTACAAGGAAAATTATTGCGACATTTACTTCGGAACATTCTATCATAAGTAAGGCGGGATTCAAATAATCCGACTGTAAATTGCACAATACCTATTACTACGACAATGCACGCTACGGTAATACCAAAAGTAGCTTAACCCCCTGTAACCTTGTCACAGTAATCAACTGGAATAATTTAGAATGTATTGTCCACCAAGTGCTCAAAGTACTCTACTACCTACCTTTTTTTACGAGAGTTCCTGCATCAGCCAAAATAAATCTATATATATCAAATTAAAAGTCCTGACTGACTGACTGACTGATATATCAACGCACAGCCCAAACCGCTAAAGCTAAACGCTTCAAATTTGGCATTCATATACCTTAAGTGACATAGAGATACACTAAGAAGGGATTTTTCGAAATTGACACAGGATAGGGAATAAATGGGATTTACATTTTCACTTTAAAATGGCCCTATTTCCATAACTATTATTAAGAGACTTCAAATTTGGCATGCAAGTAGGTAGCTAATACAAATAGCTAAAAACAATTTTCGAAATTTACCGAAATTCCCAAGGAAAAAGGAATAAGGCGTACTATTTTATACTAGCCAACTAGCTGATTTAAAGACTTGATATTAGAAACATATATTTCTAGAGAATGATAGAAGTAGGTAGGTAAAAAGGGATTTTTCGAAATTCCCACGAGATAGGGAATAAATGGGATTTATTTGTCCGCTTCAAAGTGGCCTTAACTCCGTAATTATAAATATGAGACTTCATATTTGGCATGCAGGTAGGTAACACTAACAGGTAAAAACGGTTTCAAGATTTTCCAAAATTCCCACGGGATAAAACGTTAAAAGAGGATTTTATAAACTAACTGAATCATAAAACGCACAAGCTAAACTGGTTAACCTAAGGGCTGTAGATTTGGAAAAATTATGTAAATCTGGTAACAATACAATAATTTGGCAGTGACATCCAGGTAGTCGGGCCAGGATCGTCTCCGCAGGAACGAACTCCTCAAAAGTTAATGGCACACACAAGAAACTTTGCAAGATTATTCAATTTCTTTCAATGACAATTCATATGATAGACACTACCTGATGACTATAGCCAAGGTCGTCTGCTGATGAGGGAATAGCTCTGATACGTAATTTTACAGTTACGTTCAGTTTTAATGATACACACGACTTAATGAAAGACTGAAATAGCTAAGTATAAAGTAAAAAAAAAAAAACAGTGCAGCTCTCTGTAGTATTTACTGATTCTTATCTCGCGGGAATTATCTAATAAATAACTATAGTGTACAAAGTTGCGGTCAAAACAAACACGTAGGCACTTTAACGTTTTTTCGAAATTCTACTCCTATGAGAAACAGCTGGTGTAAATTTCCCTTTCTTAAGTTCTCCACCCATGGTTTGTCCAGGCAGCAATTTCCACCGAGCAGGCTACTGTTTATAGACTGGTCGCGAATGAATGCCGGCGGTAAATATTGTCGGGTTTTCATCCGTTTGACAGATTCCTTGTGACGGAACGGCCAGCCACGGAAAACTTCCTAGTAAAGTTATATAGTAAAAAAATCTGAACAGTACTTGCAACGTATGACGGATTGCATTCATTTGCACCTGTTATCTAGCCGTGTACACAACCGTTAGCAGAGAGGAGAAACTTCCTCTGGTTAAATTTTTGCATAATCTTACAATTTGGCGGTCACACCACATGGTATATGCACAAATATGTTTTATACAATTGCATAACCCGGTGTCTGACCAGCAGGCTTATGTGTAGGTACCTATGTATAATAAGTGTATTACTCGTAATTATTAAACCCGTAGCTTTACATGTTACGTACAGAGAAATTAAAAGTTTACGGGGTCGTGCTATTCTGTTATTAAGTGTTCTAGGAAGTGGGTTCAACTCTTAGGTTGCCTCATCAACCGTAACATCAGAAAATAATATTAGTTACACGAAAATAGCGATGAGTGTAATTATCGAGATAACTACCTACAATTAAGTATAATGGGTGGCCCAAAAAATTACCCTGAACTTTTGTTGCCTATAAATTGAGTTAATCGCTAATGTACATACACTATCCAAAACTCATTGACCAACCTCTAAATTCTGTTCTTTTACGGTCATTTTTGCGAAAGAGTTTTTTATGTTCTATGCATGATTAATTATGTTTAATTACGCATCATTACGTCAGTATTATCTCCTAAGTCCGCTCACACACAGTAATGTAATTAATTAAAGCTAGGTTAATTGATGATTTCCGTCGTCCCTCCAATTTTCATGGCTATTGAGTACCTAGTAGTTACATCAACATTATTTGTTAATAACAAACATGAAATGATTCGAAAAATACTAGTTTTACATTCATTGTAGGTGCAACTAAATCAGCGAAAGTTGAGGATAAATGACTTCAAAGTCAAAAGTGTTCATTTGCCAGAATACAGTACTGGAAGGTCTTACACTTTATGTTTTTTATTTCAGTATATTCAGCCTGCACGCATGCGTGCAAATATTTTGTTGAGAGGCGATTAATTATTTTAATACAATTACAAATTTCCTATGTCAATAATCAAAAAAATAGATCAAAAATCACAAAAATAATCAAAATAAATAAATTCAAAAGTTCAATAATAATTTCCAAATAATACAAAATAATACCAAAAAATATGTAAGTTTTTCTACAAATAACTCTTAACGGTATAAAAACATCTGTCGAGAAGCCAACTCGTCAACTATTTCCCCGGAGAGCCTTAATGTCCCGCGGCAGGTTGTTATACAATGTAATGCAATAAGTACCTAAATGACGAATAGTCTTTTACTTCAAATGAAATGAAGTTCATTGAATGAAAGTTGCTCCGTTCCTCGCTCAAAAGTTTTTCATCTCAAGTTTTTCTCTTATTGGCGTCAGGTTGCATTCCGGGTTCTCAACTAAATTAGCTCTTAGAATCATTGAAGTGATACTTATTTATTGATAGTGCGATGCAATTAAGTTAATGAAATTACTAAAGGCCCTTTGCAGCAAAAAATAAATATTGATGAGCACACAGAGAAAGAAAATGTTTGTTTAATTTTAGGTTCTGTAGTCCTACGAGGAACATTTATAGTTTCGCTATGTCCTTCCACAGCTTATTAAATAAAAGAGTGTCAAGATATTATGAAGTTACTCAGGACACATCGCCTACAAATAAAATGGGGATGTTTTTTTCTCGTCTATAAACCCATTATTATGGAGTGTCGATGGGTAGGTCTTTTATAAGCATTTCAAGTTAGCTGAGATTATTTTTCAAATAAGTGAACCCCTTAAAAATAAAACTAGGCGTGATAAACATGAAAATATTTAATTACATCACATAATGATTTTAAAGGCAAACTAACACAGCCGTAGGCCTTATAAAGTAAACGAGTAGGTAATATTCGTTTTGGATCTTTTAATAGAAAGTCTACCATTATAGGAACGTAGCCCGACACGTTCTTGGGTGTTTTTTTAATGAGACTTTATTCTCAAATCAAAATGTAGAGCTATCCTTAATTATAAGTAGGTACCTACATCGCACTAATATTATAAATGCGAAAGTTTGTGTGTGTGTGTGTGTTTGGTACAGTCGAGTTCATAAACTTGATCAAAACTATCTGAACACGACTCTATTGTTAATTGCTCACGTTTATGAACTCGACTGTACTCCTACATGTTAAAATGGACGAATTTGGATGAAATTTGATATGTAGATAGACAGCTGAACGTCTAAAATAACACATTAGTTACTTTGTCCCCATAGACCCACAAGATCGGGATAAAATCTCTAATTCTCAACCGCTGTGTTAGAGTCATGAAATATCGCACAGTTGTATTTCATGCAATTTCGGTAAAAATCACGAATTCCCGTGAGAATTTAGTAACATCTCGGAATTCCTATTGAAATACCAGATATAAATAGGTTTGTGCGTGCGAAGCTACTGGTTAGTCTAGTAAAAAACCGCCCAAGTGCGAGTTGAACTCGCGTGGAGAGGGTTCTGTACAATGACAAAGTGAAAATGATTCCTCAATTTTTTTATAAATATTTTTACGGCGCTTTTTAAATTAATACAAAATATCACATTTTAAATCCTCACAGTAAGACGCGAGTTAACTGCTACTAGCGCTATCTAGTGGTAGTAAACTATTTTCCGTAAGTGAACGTATTGAGGTTACCACACTGAAAATAAAGTGGTAAACTCAATACGTTCACACATTGATAGAATTCTTATAGGTTTCCTGTATTCTACAAGGATGAACTATAATATCTTGTATTTTTTTTTCAATGTTAGGCTTAGTTGTTTCGGAGATGAGGAAGGGGGGGGGGAATGGTCAATTTTCAGAATCAGAAATGTTTATTTGCTAGAACACAGTTACAAAGATGTTATGTTATAGTTTTATATCCAATGTATTCAGCCTGCATGTAGGCGTGCAAATTATTGAGAGTAGGTACAGTTACAATTTTATATTATTAAGATGCCATATAATCAAAGCAATGACAAGAAAAATGACAATTGAAATATTCCTAATATAATTGACAATAAATAATTATAATGACAATACAGTAAGAAATAGAGGAGGTTCTTAGAATAAACAACAAAATTATACAAATTATGTCAATTGTCAGATACATTTTAAATAAAAAACACTTATCTAAGAGCCAGGTTGTGAGCATCGTCTAAAAGCATTACCATTCAGCATCCTCAGATTACCTGTAAAGACGATTGTAAATGACAATGCACATATTATAAACATTTTTTTTAACATAATCTAATCAAGCATTTCCTATGACCCTGATACACTTTTTCTGGATTTAAAGACCCTGTCCAGATCTACTTTCGTCTTCTGTCATTAATAAATTTAAAACGATTTATTTAACAATAATAATATATGTCGGCGGCCGATCGTAAAATCCGCCAGATCACGAAATTCCTAGGCATATCGTGAAACGCCGCCATTTCATGATATGCCTAAACGTTGGCCAGGCATATCACGATGTGCCTGAGAAATAATACGGCAGATCGATTAGAGCAACGCATTCGTCGATATTCCTAGCTCTATACCGGGCACATCGTAAATATAGTTTCTTTTTTGGCCACTGATGGGCGCTGCGTATGCAATGGCGGCCGTGACCAGCTGACCGGCCGTGTTTGTTTAGCGCCGTGAAAAATGTCGGCGTCGCAACAAAATGATCTTTAACCGAAAATAGTGATTGAATTCAAAAATAGAAGTGCAAAAAGAAGCTTTTGAACATCAGCTCCGTCTTTTTATTGTGAATCAAACGGATTCTGTTGCACAATGTGAAAAAACCATGCACGGTCTGCCCGTATTTTAGAGGTTAGTATTTGTTGATAAATAAAGTATTCACTAGTTGTTATTTATTTATTACAGAAAAATTTAGGTACGACGAGCGAAGCGAGGAGTGTTAGTATTAATTGTGATCATGACGCACGAGCCGAGCGAGCGAAGCGAGCGTGCCGCGGCAGCGGCCCGGCGAAGTGCCAGAACCGATATGGCGGCGTTTCATGATACGCCTAGGAATTTCATGATCTGCCTAAACTGGCCAAATCATGAAATGGCGGCGCTTCATGATATGCCTAGGAATTTCATGATCTGCCTAAACGTCACTAGGCAAATTCGCTAAACAGTGAGTTTTGAACGATATGGCGTTGTCCCTTAGCCAATTCATGAAATGGCGGCATTTCACGATGTGCCTAGGAATTTTCGTGATCTGGCCGATTTTTACGATCGGCCGCCGACATATATATAATTGAGATCCTCATAACGAGCCCTTTCATTTGATACATGACACAGTAAGGTTTGCAATTTTTTGTGACAAAAATGACCCTTATATTTAAAAAAAT